>NW_011966793.1:22744-26851 GCF_000949405.1 Vollenhovia emeryi | reverse complement strand
TCAATTGCAACGTGGCCAATCGGGACCGTGGTCAATTGCAACGTGGTCAATCGGGACCGTGGTCAATTCCAACGTGGTCAATCGGAACCGTGGTCAATTGCAACGTGGTCAATCGGGACCGTGGTCAATTGCAACGTGGTCAATCGGGACCGTGGTCAAATGCAACGTGGCCAATCGGGACCGTGGTCAATTGCAACGTGGCCAATCGGGACCGTGGTCAATTGCAACGTGGCCAATCGGGACCGTGGTCAATTGCAACGTGGTCAATCGGGACCGTGGACAATTGCAACGTGGTCAAACGGGACCGTGGTCAATCGGGACCGTGGTTAATCGGGACCGTGGTCAATTGCGACGTGATCAATATCAACGTGGTCATACACAACGTGGTCATACACAACGTGGTCAATATGAACGTGGCCAAACGGGTGCCACTCTACAAAACTCTTCTACAGACCCCTGGGATTAATTTGATACAAATTGATGGTGGAAAATTATGGTACAAAGGAATTGCGTTCAATTTGAATTCAATGCATTTGCAAGAATATTTAGTACGTTTTCAGGAAATTGTCATTAACATTAATATAGATGGGCTCCCTTTACACAAAGTTCGCCAGTGAGATTTTGGCCTATATTAGGTAGGCTTGTAAGAACCAAAAATGAGCCTTTTATCATTGCAATTTTTAAAGGAAAAGTCGATAATATTCACCATTTTTTTCAGCCTTTTGTGAGAGAGGTTGGACATTTGCTTCAAAATGGTTATACGAGCAATGATATTGTTTATAAATTTTCTATTAGACATTATATTTTGGATGCCCCAGTTCGTGCAAAAGTAAAGTGTTTTGTTGAGCATGGGGGATACTGCGCTTGTGAGAAGTGTGAAGTTGTAGGAGAGTAGGTTGACAATCGCATGACGTATGTAAAGCTTGGTGACACTCCGAGAACTGATGAGTCATTTCGTGACCAGGAGCAACCATATCACCATATGGGCCACTCTCCATTGCTTGACATTGGAGCTCTTCTAGTGTCTCAGTTCCGCTTGGATGGACTACATCTTATCGATTTGGGTGTCTTCAAGAGATTCCTCTGAGCCCTTCGAAAATGGAAAGGACCTTGGAAGTTGCACCGTAATAATATTTCAGCTATTTCTCATGAGCTGGATATGCTGAGAGACCCATGTCCATCAAACTTTAACAGACTTCCAAAATCTTTTCAAGATCATCTTACTTACATGAAAGGTACAGAATATAGACTCTTACTGTATGATGGTGTTTCAGTTTTTTGTGACCACTTTCATAAAAATGTTTATACACATTTTTTACTTCTCCATTCAGATATTTATATTTCAAGAAGTCCTGTGCTTGTAAGAAATCTTTGTGATTATGCAGAACAGCTGTTAAGGATCTTTATTAATCATTGTGCAGCTATATTTAGAAAAAAATTTATTGTGTATAACGTTCATGGCATGTGCCATCTGTCTAAAGAGTGTAAAGAACATGGTGTACCTGATTCTTTTAGCGCTTATCCTTTTGAGAATAAATTGTTTTCAATTAAAACATCCATGCAATCTGGATATAAACCACTCAAACAGGCTGCATATCGTGATTTGGAGGAAGGACATGTTGACATTATCTTTGAAGACCATGAAAATAAGGTGTATTTGTCTTGGAAGAGGTTTGTAGCAAATGAGATAATAGATGGTCTGCAGTTCAGAAGGATCATAGTGAATGACACAACTTTTAAGTGCAACATGAAAGATTCCTGTTTCAATATTGTCAATGACGATATTGCTGTCCTCTACAACATTGTACAAAGACGACGGATTTGTACATCCGCGATAGCGCGTCGGGGACATGATGTAAGGCCCCTTTACGATGCTCGATCTCGTAATCGTACTCTAACAGCTCGAGAGCCCATCTCGTTAATCGACTGTTTGGATTTTTTAAATTATGCAACCACCGTAAGCTGCTATGATCGGTAATTACTCGGAATTTATATCCCTCGAGGTACGGTCTGAACTTACGAATTGCTCATACAACCGCGAGACACTCTTGTTCGGTAGTCGAGTATTTCTTTTCCGCTTCTGATAGCGCGCGACTCGTGAAAGCAATAACGTGCTCGATGCCTTCCGATTCCTGAGTTAACACGGCACCTAAACCGACCGAATTCACGTCCGTCTGAAGCGTGAACGGTAGCTCGAACTTCGGGCACGACAACGTAGGCGGTTCCGTTATACACGATTTGATGGTTTCGAACGCCTCTCTTTGTCGATCCCAAGAGTAGTTCTTCCGGAGGAGATGTATCAGCGACTCTAATTTCGTCGCGCACTGGGGTATAAATCGGCGATACCAGGACGCCATTCCGATAAAGCGCCTTAATTGCTTGATATTCTTAGGCGGCGGGTATTCGATAATCGACGCGGTCTTATCGGGATCGACTCTCAAACCCTCGTGCTGTACTAAAAATCCGAGGTATTTGACCTGCGAGCGACAAAGTTTGCTTTTCTCCGGGTTGATGGTGAGACCGACTTTCTTTATTTTACTCAGCACGCGCTTCAACCAAACGAGGTGCAAATCGAACCGCATGACGATTACTATATCGTCTAAATAAGCGAAAGCGCGAGGTTCCATCTCGGACCCTATTAGACGATCAAGCAAACGCTGAAATGTCGCGGGCGCCCCGGTGAGTCCGTACGGCATTCTCTTAAAATGAAATAATCCCTTCCCGGGAACCGTAAATGTCGTCAATTCGCGGCTATTCTTTTCCAACTGTATCTGGAAATCTGCTCAGATCGATAGACGAAATGTACCGGGCGGCCCGCAATTTATCTAAAATCGCGGTAATTCATGTACGGTAAATTCCTGTACGGTAACGGATACGCGTCTTTCTTCGATACGCTATTCAGCTTACGAAAGTCGAGACAAAACCGATAAGTGCCATTCGGCTTTTTAATCATGACGATCGGAGTGGACCATTCGCTTTTGGAAGGCTCGATAACGTCCGCTTCTAACATTTTATCGACCTCGGCATAAATCGCTTCCTGAATTTTCGGCGACACCGGATAGTAACGTTGTTTTATTGGTGCGTGGTTTCCGCCGTCGATCTTATGTTCCGTCAAATTCGTCACGCCAGGCTTGTCCGTACCACCGCCAATCTCTGACGTGAGAAATTCAGCTAATCGCTGCTCTTCCGGGGGCGATATTTCCACCAAGTCGCAACAGATCGGTGGCTTGCTACGCGGAATGTTCACGCGAAACTGAAAGGACGCGCTCCTTTCGGTTTCGCGTCTCCCGGCGGAAGCGTGGCTCTTGGCGGGAGCTTCGCGGCCCCGCGGGATCGGCCCCGCATCCGCGGCAGCCCCCCCCCCTCCCGGCTCGACCTCCGCGCTCCCCGAAGCGTTTACGCGAAGCGACAGGTCTCCGCATCTCGCGTCGAATTCATACTCGGTATTCGGAGTGTCGTTAAAACACCACCGCCGTGTCGCGAAATTCACCCCGACCCCGAAAAGCGACAGGGCGTCTATACCGAGTATACATGGCAAGGCCAACGTCGGTAGTGTATACGCTCGTAACGGTTTCATTCGATGGCGCAGCGTAAACGGTATTACCTTTTTAAAAAAAGGTAAAAAAAAGCACCAAGTCTAAGCTCCAATTCAACCGAATATATTTTGTTACTCTATCTTTTTTGCAAAAGTATAATCTCTACAAAAATATCTTTACTGCAAAAGTATCTTCTTTACAAAAATAGTCTCCACAAAAATCTTCTGTACAAAAATATCGTCTCTACAAAAATATCTTCTCTACAAAACTATCTTTTCTACAAAAGTAATGATATCAACAAATTGCGCCAAATAAAACAGCGAATATTTATACAAACTAGTTGCTTTAGCATTAGTTTTTGATTAAAAAATGTTATATTTCTTAAAAAATCAAACTAAAGATTTTATTGGAAAAAATAATCGAGTTAATAATAAAACACCGATGAAAAGATTAGCAACTGTTTAGAAATTTAGAAACTCTGTATCTGTTCAGGCGAATTAAGGCGTGTGTCTATGATGCTAGTACTTGGTCCAAGTTCTAATTCCGCGAAATATTTAGCCAATCAATGTAG
>NW_011966793.1:18197-21053 GCF_000949405.1 Vollenhovia emeryi | reverse complement strand
GTGTCTCGTGATCTCTATCTCTCCCCGAATTCGCGTGGTTTGCCCCGTGGCGGTCGTCACGCGTCTGCCGCCGGCACTTTTAAAATCTAACCGTGACTTTTTCAGGAGCTCTACCACGGAGGGCCCTAAAAACGTGCGACTCGACCCTGAGTCTAACAAGGCGGGGATCTCTCGCCCTGTAATTCCAACATTAATAAATAACAACGACGACGCATCACGACACCCAAAAGTACTGTACGAAAATTCACGGACACACGGGACAATGCGAAGGGGCTGTGGGTTGGGAACAGGAGTCGAGTCCCCCTCACTAGTCGACTCCTCTACTCGTTTCCCGAACAGTCAGGGCACGAACGTAACGTCACTTCGGCACGGTACGCGCGGAGCTACCGACCTCTCGTTCCTTTTCGGCGCGTTTCATTTTTCCCCGCGATTCCTTCCCCTTTTTGCCGGCGTCTTAATCCTCCCCCACGCTTCTCGCGCCCGGCGACAACACTCCCGTCGTTGACGCGCTAACCGATAAAGATCCGCGTGACGGCGAGAGCGGGACGGCAAGTACGTCCGTTCACCGAGGAGGAAGAAAAAGTTCGTCGCAAAATTTGGCGCCCAACGTGAGGCCACGTTGAATCGTTAACGGGGAGTGCTAGAGGCACGGAGATTATTCAGTGAATTGTTTGTAAATTTCGAAAATTGCCGTTGCGAACCGTTCGATAATACTTGTGACTAGGGAGTACGGCCTCTTTGTTCGTTCGCGCTAACGTCTTTGTATTTGCGTCTCGGTGTTTTTTTTTCTGTACTCGTGTCGTACGCGACCACGGCTGGATTACCTTAGAGTTCCCGCCGTTCGGATCTACTCGCGCGTGTTTAGATAATTCGAGGAAGGTCAAGACATACCGGATGAGCCGAATCGATCCCGAGGATCAGTGGATTTTCGTTTTGAATAGTGATCAGTTACGCGAAGAATTAACCCGGCGAAAGCTTTCGCTCGACGGAAGCTACTCTATCTTAACGGCTCGGTTGTTGCGTAGCGAAAAAGAAAACCGACGCGAAATTCGGGTGCCGCTCGCGAACGGAGGAATGGCGGACGAGGAAGGCTTATTGGCCCCGCCGGAGGACGACGTCCGCCCGGATAGTCCGGCGTGGCCCCCCTGCCTGCGTAGATCATCACGATCGGGCGGCACGCCTCCTTCGCCCGGTATGACGCGCTCACCCGGGCGTAATACTTCTCGCGATAGCCCAGGAAACTCCGCGATGACCGCGTACAATGTCATGCGTAAATGGAACTTAAAGTTCTCGGGGGCGCGACGGGAGGACGCCGAAACGTTCTTATTGTGTATTGAGGAGGGGCGCGATTTGGTTCCGGTATCGGATGAAGATATTCTCCGTTTTTTGCCGTTCTTTTTGACCGGGATCGCGCTTCATTGGTTTCGGGGAAGGCGCGAACGGCTGTAGACGTGGTCGGCCTTTACCAGCGCGTGGCGTGCGCGCTTCGGAGATGCGGACTTCCAGTTTGCGTTTCGCGACGAGATAATGCAGCGTACGCAGGGGGAGCAAGAATCCGTGGCCGATTATTTGACGTGTTTAAGAGCGATGTTCGACCGATTATCGCCGCCATGGAGCGAAACAGAACAAATTAGTTACGCGTTTCGCAATATGCTACCGCGTCTGCAAATTGCCGTGCGCCGAGATGAAGTCGAAGATCTAGAGGCGTTGGAGTACGTCGCGACACGTATAGAGGGTAGCCATCAGATGGCCCAGCGTTACCGCACCCCGCCGACGCCGGAAAAGTCGCTGTTTCCCGATTTAGCCTACCGGATGCCGCGTAGGCTAAATCGGCCTAATAGTAAAATAGTAACCGGCACGCGCCGAAGACAGACACTCTTACCGCATTAGACACCTCATCCGCGAGCTCCACGGATTCGGGGTCGGGATCGCACAAGGAAAAGCGACGTAAGAATCGGGCCGCGAAAGCTTCGACCGACGCCGTCGTGGCCGCTTCCGCGTCTTCGCCGACTAAAGCCGCGAGCGCGATCTTCGCGCGTTTCCACCGCCAAGTGCTGGAATTGCGACGATATCGGGCATCTCTCGCGGGATTGTGAAGCGGCACCGCGGATGCACTGTTACCGTTGCGGCCGTGCCGAAGTGACGTTACGTTCGTGCCCTGAATGTTCGGGAAAAGAGTAGAGGAGTCGACTAGTGAGGGGGACCCGACTCCTGTCCGACCCCGACTTCCCAACCCACAGCCCCTTCGCATTGTCCCGTGTGTCCGTGCATTTTCGTAAAGTACTTCTGGTTGTCGTGATGCGTCGTCGTTGTTATTTATTAATGTTGGAATTGCAGGGCGAGAGATCCCCGCCTTGTTAGACTCAGGGTCGAGTCGCATGTTTTTAGGACCCTCCGTGGTCGAGCTCCTGAAAAAGTCGCGGTTAGATTTTAAAAGTGCCGGCGACAGACGCGTGATGACCGCCACGGGGCAAACCACACAAATTCGGGGAGAGATAGAGATACCGTTTACACTGCGCCATCGAACGAAATCGTTACGAGCGTATACGCTACCGACGTTGGCCTTGCCATGTACTATACAGGGTGAGTCAGTATAACCTTTTACCACTGAAAATACAAGTTCGGAATAAAATTCTAAGATGAACTTTCCTCTTCTAAAACTTTGGTAAAAGCTTATTTTTCGAGATATAAATAAAAATTGTTACCCTATCACACGTCGAGTACAGGAGGTAGGCAGGGGCGGCGCAACTCACAGTCAGGCGCGGGCTCTTTCGTGGGGTGGACGTTGCGATCAGCTTCTCTCCGGTTCACTCACTCACTCACTCACTCACTTACACTTGAAACACACACGTTTAT
>NW_011966793.1:5587-8818 GCF_000949405.1 Vollenhovia emeryi | reverse complement strand
GTGATCGTCGACTCGGAAGAACTCGCACATGAACAAGCAACGGACGAAGAGCTCCAGCGCGAACTTCAGTCACCTTCAACAACGCTTAAATTGCAAAGATTTTTACTTCCCGAGAGCAACGCAAGTCTCTATTGTGACTGTTCTACGGATGAAGTCCGCCCGTTCGTCCCTGCCTCTCTACGCCGCCGAATTTTCGACATGGTTCACCGATTGTCACATTCGAGCGGAAGAGCCACCAGACGTCAAATAGCCCAAAAGTTCGTCTGGATAGGCATGAACAAGGACAGTGCAACCTGGGCAAAAGCATGCTTACAGTGCCAACGTTCCAAAATAGCTCGACATAATCATTTTGTACCAGAAAAACTCCAAGTACCGGACGCACGTTTCGAACATGTCCATCTAGACATTATAGGACCACTTCCAGATGTCCGCGGATTTAAATATTGCTTGACATTGATTGACCGTTTCTCCAGATGGCCCGAAGCCGTCCCCTTGCAGGATATTTCGGCCAACACCATCGCAAAGCATTTTTTCGCTGCCTGGATCTCACGTTTCGGCGCACCCAAAATCATCACAACGGATCGTGGCTCACAATTCGAAGCAGCCCTTTTCAACGCTCTTTCCAATCTCATCGGAACTAAACGCAATCGGACTACAGCCTATCATCCGGAATCCAATGGGCTAATCGAGCGGTGGCATAGGACACTCAAAGCAGCAATCATGTGTCATTCAGATCCCAACTGGGTTGACGTTTTACCCGTGGTATTATTAGGACTCCGTTCAAGCTACAAAGAAGACATCAAAGCATCCACTGCAGAGCTCTTATACGGAAAAACTCTTAGAGTTCCAGAATTTTTTGACCAAGAAGAGATGCCAAACGACCCGCACTACTTCATCGAACCTTTCCGCAGGATGATGCAGCAAATTCGGCCAAAACCTACCGCCCACCACATTCGTAACAAAACATTTGTGTACAAAGACTTATATACTTGCACACACGTTTTTTTAAGGGACGACTCTGTCAGACGGCCTCTGGAACATCCTTACTCTGGGCCTCATCGAGTCATTACAAGGATATCCGACCGAGTGTTTTCCATAGACGTGGACGGCCAAGTCGTAAACGTATCAACCGATCGTCTCAAACCTGCATACTTCACACAAGAAGGACAACTGGCTTTATCGGACGGGCCTGACATCGAATCTGCTCACCAGAAAACACCAGCGGGACCCTCGTGCGGCTCATCAAGTAGTGCGCGCTCAAACCTAAAGACTTATCCGGGAAAGGTCAAAAAGACCGTGCAATTTTCCAAGTAAAATTAACTATTAGTTTTAAGCATTAGCTGTAAGAATTATACTGCGTTACCAGTTACACATTTTATGTAAAAGTTCTTTTTAAGTTTTATCTCAGGGGGGAGTATTGTGGGGACATATTGCCACAAATCAGCGCAGTTAGCGCCACAGTCTGGACAAATTTTATTTTCAGCCAATAGGCTTTCTTATCTTGTCAACGTGTATTCAGAGACAGAGGTAGTTCCCGCCAGAGAGTTGATATATATGTGTGTGACCTCCATATTGTCCGGTAAAAGACCTGTTAATAAATTGAGTCGAAAATCCTCAACGTGTTTTGCACTCCGCCGAATGAACATTGGTGGGACCTTCACAATCCTCTACAGGATCCTGTGCTACATCCCCACAACCTTTCTGTACTTACAGTGCAACCAGAGAAATGCACTTTTCTGTAGCAGTGGTATGTAAACACAGCGAAAGCGATTCGTATGTATCGTATGTATGTATCGATTCGTATGTATCGTTTCGGCGGTGCAAATCTGAAACGCTTTCGTGCGTTCAGTTTACAAATCGCCTTTGCTGTGCATACATTCAAATTAAATGTGGTTAGTTTCTTGTCGTGAAGTGAGTGCTTGTTGTGTCGCGACTGACAATCCTTGGAAGAAACACGTGTTTGGTTGTCTTTCAAGGATTATTAGTCGCCGAATGATTAATCGATAGCGATTAATAATAGTTATAAACGTGTGTGTTTCAAGTGTAAGTGAGTGAGTGAGTGAACCGGAGAGAAGCTGATCGCAACGCGCAACGGCCACCCCACGAAAGAGCCCGCGCCTGACTGTGAGTTGCGCCGCCCCTGCCTACCTCCTGTATTCGACGTGTGATAGGGTAACAATTTTTGTTTATTTTTGAAAATTCATCTTAGGATTTTATTCCGAACTTGTATTTTCAATGGTAAAAGGTTATACTGACTCACCCTGTATACTCGGCATAGACGCCCTGTCGCTTTTCGGGATCGGGGTGAATTTCGCGGCCCGGCGGTGGTGTTTTAACGACGCTCCGAATACCGAGTATGAATTCGATGCGAGATGCGAGGACCTGTCGCTTCGCGTAAACGCTTCGGAGAGCGCGGAGGTCGAGCCGAGGGGGGCGGTCGCGGATGCGGGGCAGCTCCAGCTGGCCGCGAAACTCCCGCCGAGAGCCACGCTTCCGCCGGAGGCACAGTGTAACGAATATATAGGAAATTCATTCAAAAATCATAATTCCAATTTTAACGCAACTAAATTTTATTTCTCTTTTTTATATAATATATTGACCTAAATCGTACATGTTTACAAACGCATTACATATTTTTATTCTGTTAAACAAAATAAATTTGTTATATAACATTGTAAAAAAGGAATGTTCTTTCCATAGTAGTACTAGTTATTAAATTGTTGTATATCATTATATCAACATAAACATATAACATAAACATAATCTTAACATAAAAATAAACATTATTTTGACATTAATTATTTAGGATATAAAACAACACACATAATCTTTTTGTTTTGAAATGTGTATTTAAAATATTTAATTTAAAGTATTTAATTTAATCTTTTCATTGCACTTATTCTTTCGTAAAGAAGAAAGTTCAGGATCTGATGATAAAAGAAGCATTTTCATCAAATCTTTATTTGTGTCAACTCGGGAAGTTTTTCTTGTGTGACGTTCTCTAAAATGTCTAATATCTTTGTGTCTGGCTTCCAATGCTTCCTCTGATAGCTTGCCTATTGGCATTATGAAAGATGAAATGATATCACGACCATGCACCAATAATTTATGCAATGATACAGGCATGTAGTACCATGAGTAATTTGCTTAATAAATTTCCTTTGTTTCTTTCACCAAATTGGTAAATTTAGTGACATCAATTTGCCTGCCACTAGAAATAATCTTAAGGAT
>NW_011966793.1:0-4169 GCF_000949405.1 Vollenhovia emeryi | reverse complement strand
AAACATGAAAATTGAGAGATCTTATCTTCAACAAGGCCGATTAATGACTCTACAGTTTTATCCAGTATTTCCTGTACATTTATTTCTGCATGGATATCGGAAACATCTTGAATTTAAAGCGGCCTTTTCATTGACGCTACGATTTAGCGTCAAATATAGTCACGTGACAAATATAGTGACTAGGGCTGCGTTCAGAAACGTCACCCGAATGCACCGGTGTATCATTTTATCCTTGTTTAACATACGGTGAGCAACAAGGATAGAATAATACGCTGGAGTACTCGGGTGGTGTTTCTGAACGCAGTCCTTGCGACACCCAGTCACACCACGGCACACTGAAAAGTTGAGATGGTCTCAACTTCCCCCCCCCCCCCCCTACGTCGAGAAGTCACTAGAGAACTCATTTGCCGCTGGTTTCTAGCGTCAATGAAATTGCAAACGCTGGCTTTCTATTTTTTTAAAGCATAATAGCTGGGAAGCATATTGGAATTTAGACTGTTCATAGTGAATCGTAATATATTATATTTTCTAAAAGTAAGACCTAAATCTAAATATAACGCTAAAGCGCGCAATGGCGGCAGAGATTTTTTATTTTCGCATGATACTCTTTTACTTTGTCTAAGAGATAATTGAGCAGCGAACGCTAATTCATCGCATGTCTTTGTTGTAAGTAAATCTGCTACCCTCCGTTTTTTCGTTATTAAACTTGCTTCTTCGAAAGATTTTTGCGGTCTTCCACGTTGCTTTTCACTAACAATAAGTCTAGCTTGATTATTTTGCAGATATTTAAGAACATTTGCATCTAATTTCATGTCTTTATCAAGTCAAGCTTAGTGCTTTCTTAAAAATTTGTTATAGGACCTATTGCATTCTTCCCATTTTCTTCGAATTTCAAGACAAAGCAATCTTGCAGATTTCGAAATGCTTCTTTTAATATTTTCTGAAGAATCGTGTAAATTAAATATATCCAGAATATGTTCATACACAGCTGACAACTTCTGTTCTTTAAGTGATTTTCTCCAAACTCCAAGAATGGTATAGTTCGATATTTTCCGGCCAGGATCTTAAAAATGTTAATATCTCAAGAAAGAGCAAAAAAAACAGCACCACTATATGTTAAATGAAAGAGCATAAAAAATATAATTTTTCATTGAAAAAAGAAAAAATCGATATTTATCGTTTTTTAAATTCTTATTCAAAGTTCGAAAAAACGAAAAATGTGTTTAAAATAAAGCGAACTTACCCATATTGTTATAAATACTGCTTTTTTAAATGAAAGAACAAATTTCGAGGTATTTTGACCATATAATATTATGAAACAACTAATTGTTGTAAATAAATATCCTCGTTTTGCAAAACAAGTATTGCACAGAAATTCGGCTTTGTACATAACCTATAACTCCTCAAACTGGAATAACTTCTTTGAGGACTATTCGTCACCTGTTTTAGAATGTTGAAATATTATACTATTAAAATCAAATAAGGAAAGTGGAATATTAATCGGACTGAGTTTTTATTTTTGTTAAGGAAATGTTACACTATGGAAGGGCGCGAAACCGAAAGGAGCGCGAGTTAACACTCCGCGTAGCAAGCCACCGATCTGTTGCGGCTTGGTGGAAATATCGCCCCCGGAAGAGCGGCGATTAGCTGAATTTCTCACGTCAGAGATTGGCGGCGGTACGGACAAGCCCGGCGTGACGAATTTGACGGAACATAAGATCGACGTCGGAAACCACGCGCCAATAAAACAACGTTACTATCCGGTGTCGCCGAAAATTCAGGAAGCGATTTATGCCGAGGTCGATAAAATGTTAGAAGCGGATGTTATCGAGCCTTCCAAAAGCGAGTGGTCCACTCCGATCGTCATGATTAAAAAGCCGAATGGCACTTATCGGTTTTGTCTCGACTTTCGTAAGCTGAATAGCGTATCGAAGAAAGACGCGTATCCGTTACCGTACATGAACGCGATTTTAGATAAATTGCGGGCCGCCCGGTACATTTCGACTATCGATCTGACAAGGGAACGCACAGTGGGCCAGAATACCTCAAAAAGTGGCCAAAAGTCAATGTTCCGGTTAAGATGAAAGGAAGATTTTTTCATAATAAATACACTTGGATGCATGTGTTATTAAAATTTTATACACGTTCGATAATCCTTTGAACTTTTAGAACGATTCAAATGAGAAAATTTGCTTCATTTTCATTAATTTTTCTTTCACTAACACTTTTCTACTATATGTTCACAACATCACACATTTAACTATAAACTTTTCTTTCATTTATCAAAGAAAGTATATTTCAATATCAAACGAGAAAAATATCGAAATTTTCTATTGTTTTGAATAATACCTGTTTATACATACAATACATACAATTTCTTGAAATGTGACAATCTTTGAATCGAAAGTTCCCCGAAGTTCCCCTCAGTATTTCAAGTTTATTGGTACCATTATATTCTGTATTGCATAAACTGTAATAATATTTGCCACCAGCTGCCACCATGAAGATTTGTTGTATTTGTTGTACCTCTTTGTTGTATTGTGTTGTACCATACATATCATCCAAATCCACTTGTTTCTTCAATAAATCAAATTTCTCACGTATTTTTTTAATTTGATTAGTATTGCTACACTGCTTAAAGGTTTCTCTAACTAATAAATTAAAACTTTTAGAATATATTTTAAATGAATAATTTATTAAAAAATATAACTATTTTTAAGAATTATTTTGACGCCAGTAAATAACTAACAATGATTAAGCTTTTAATCGACCATAACTGGCAATGTGTTTCAACACATAAAATTTATTGCGAAAAATATTATCTCAACCAGGGTTTGAACCTGGACCTCCCCTTCACTCTAGGCGGGCGTCTCAACCAATTCGACCACCACCGAGGCATATGATAATATTTGTCACAATAACAGTATAGATGTTGTCTACGCGTATGTTTTCGACTTTTGTGAACTGCGCACCGTTACGGATTGTCGGTTGAACACAGCTCTATCGAAACGCAATTTTTAAGTTAACTTAAGTTAAGTTAAGACGAATAAAACATTTTTTTATTAAGTACTTTTTGAGTTACAAAGGTTTGAAGTTGTTAACAGTATTAGGGTATATATATAAACCTACATTTTTATATTGCGCGCCATTATATATGAGTCTGATAAAACTAGTCACTAACTAGGGGAATTCTGTTTCTTTTCTTTTACTTTCGTGTGCAATGTACTGACCCCCCCCCCCCACCTTTTCTACTTTTCTGTGCGATGTAAGACTTTTTCCTTCGAGAATATACATTCCTTATTGTACTCTAACAGTGTTCTCAATTATTGCTAATAACCTATCAGGTTATCCCTGATGGAAAAATTTTGCTGAAAACATAATGAAATTTGCTGAAATTTGGTTGAAAATCTCTTGCAATTGACCCAATTTCATTATCATTTCAGCAATTTTTCATTAAAAAATTTATTTTCAGTGAAATTCTGCAAATCTCATAATATACAACATTTCAAAACTTTTTTCACTAATTTTTAGTAATATTAATTAACTTTCATCTAATTTCACAGTATTTCATTGAATTTCATAACGAAACTTATGATTTATTTTGATACTATCAGGGATACCCTGATGGAAAAATTTTGCTGAAAATGTAATGAAATTGATGAAAAGTGAAATGAAAGTTATTGGAAACTTGTTGAAACCATTTCAAAATAAATCATAAGTTTCGTTATGAAATTCAATGAAATACTGTGAAATTACATGAAAGTTAATTAATATTACTAAAAATTAATTACAAAATTTTAGAAATGTTGTATATTATGAAATTTGCGGAATTTAACTGAAAATAAATTTTTTAACGAAAAATTGCTGAAATGATAATGAAATTGGGTCAATTGCAAGAGATTTTCAACCAAATTTCAGCAAATTTCATTACGTTTTCAGCAAAATTTTTCCATCAGGGATGGGCCCAGGCCACGTGAAATAATAAGTAGAGCAATAATAGCAAAGTGAGTAAATAGGTATATAGCAGATCTAAAGCTATCTGTGGTATAGCGGAGAGATATAACCTAAAAACAAAGTAGAAGGTGATATCTCAAAAATTGCGGAAGTGAGAGCGCGAACAAATATTGCGCACACACATACACACACACATTTTTGAAAAAAAATGTAAA
>NW_011966792.1:26088-32518 GCF_000949405.1 Vollenhovia emeryi | reverse complement strand
AGGTGGAACAAAAAAGGAAGGAAAGCGAGAGAGGATGACGGGCGGAAGCAGAAAGGAAAGGAGAAAACAGGAAGGATGGAGAGAAGAAGGATGACAGAAGGAGGACAAAGAGGAAGAAAGAAAGAGAAATGGAAAAAGGAGGGGTATGGATAGGGGGGGACGAAGGGAGGGTGGGGACAAAGTATGTATGGGTCGCTCATGGCCAGGTCGCGGTAGGGGAACGGAACAGATATGTGAAGGGTTCGAGAACGCTCCCTTAAAAAGCGCCAATGTATTTCCTAACAGGAATAAAGCAATACTACTACTACTACTACTAAAATTATAGTTATAAAAGTTAATTAATATTTTTAAGGAAAGACAACAAGATACCGCATTAATTATTATGATTTCATGTAAAATTTAATTTCAAAAATTTAAAAAATGTTACTAAATAGTTATACCGTCACTTATCATATAATGTTAAATTTATACACTCGGAAAGCCCTATAATTTTAGTGTATTTTTCGTAAGGGTTGCCATATATCCGTTAGGATAGATCAGGGGGTCGATTATAAATTTTTTTACACACGTGAAAAGTGACAAATTTCTCCATTGCCTTCTTCTTCTATGTCCTTCGCTAGAAAAAGTAGGCAATGGAGAAATTTTTCACTCTTCACGTGTGAAAAAATTCATGATCGACCTCCAGACTACTCATGTCTGATTGGATCCAAGCAAATACAGATTATTCTTGTCATATCTGACCTCGTCCGCCAGGATCAGATTAGATCTACTCATGTCTGAGTGGATCTGATCAGATATAGATTATTCCTATCCTATCTGACCTCGTCCGCTAGGATCAGATTAGATCTACTCATGTCTGATTAAATCTGATCAGATATAAATTATTCTTATCCTATCTGACTCTGTCCGCTAGGACCGGATCAGATCTACTCATGTCTGATTAAATCTGATCAGATAGGGCCAATATTTTGATCAAATCAGATCTGAGCGAATTGGATCTGAATTGATCTGATCAGGTCTGTTCAGATCTTTTCCATTTTTTCCCGGGATGTTATTCGCTTTCATTTTTGTTTTATAATGACTAAATTTATTGAATTGTTTGAAACGCCACACTACGGTAATCATGGATAAAGAAACATATAAAAATAAAATGTTATCCCTTCTGAACGATAGATGCACGTACAATATAATTAAAAAAGACCCCACAAAAAACTTATTGGAGGTCTCCACGAATTGCTCGCAAGGTGGAAAAAATTTAAATATACCTATAGATGAGACTACCTATAAAAGATGTAACTTTACGGATGGTGCCCTACCAAGAGCCTATGGATTGCCAAAGATACATAAGATAGGTTACCCTCTACGGATTATCGTTTCTTCCGTCAATACTCCACTTTATGCGTTTGCCACCTGTTTACATAAAATCATTAACTCTGCAGTTCCTAAACCCAATAGCCATGTAATGAACAGTTTCGAATTGATTAACAAATTAAACGGACTCCACGTAGACCAAGAGTACGATATCATTTCATTAGATGTGATATCACTCTTTACTAATGTACCGATAGAATTAGCTGAAGAAAGTATATTAAAACGGGGGCATCACATAGGTTTCAAATGCACAATTCCATGTGACGAATTCTTGTTGGCTATTCGGTTTGTATTAAATTCCACATTTTTTTCTTTTGACAAAACATTTTACCAACATTTTGCCTTTGGCACACCCATGGGCTCTCCACTATCACCGATTATAGCGGACATTACTATGCAGGACCTCGAGATTAAAGCACTTGAAGCCCTGACGTTTGTTCCACCTTTTTACGTCAGATATGTGGACGACATCGCGATGTCGGTTCCTTCTTCACAAAAAACTTCCACACTCGAGACATTTAATTCTCTCCACAGTAGAATACAATTTACTTTAGAAGAAGGAACCGACAAACACTTGAATTTTCTCGACACCACTATCATTGTTAGAGACGACACGATTGAATTCGATTGGTACCACAAACCGACGTTTTCTGGCAGATACCTCAATTTCGCGTCGTCTCATTCGTTGTGTCACAAAAAGGGCACCATCAAATGCTTAACCGACCGAGCAATACTTTAGCCCATCCAAGATTTCAACAAAAAAATTTCAAATTCGTGATTGATATTTTACTTGAGAACGGCTACTCCCTCCCCCTTATTTTTCAAACAATAAGGGAGAGAATAAACATTTTAATCAGAAATCGAAAATCAAATTCCACGGCAGCCACCATTACGAATACAACTAATAACGATAAGGGCAGATTTTTCAACATTCCGTATATCCCAAATACATATATCTGAAAAGTTCACACAGGTGGTCAAAGATCTCAATACAACTCTATCATACACAGGTTTACAGAAACTTAGAAACTTTATAAAAGTTCATAAAGACCCACTTCCAACGCTCGCACGCAACAATGTAGTTTACAAAATCTCATGTAATGATTGCAACGCATCATACGTGGGCCAGACTAGAGTTCCTCTAGTAAGAGTTTGGCCACCTAGTTAACGATTTTTGATTGGTTCTTCGATCCGCCATATGCAACTGCCAAGAAGGGCGGAAAAAGTAAAATCCTAATTATTGAATGTAGCGAATAACTTTGAGAACTATATTTCTTAGATCTGTACATATTTGAAAAGTTTCAATAAGTACTAAATTACGCTTTAGATTATTTTTTAGAGAAACGATTCATGATTTAAGCAATGCTTTACTTCTAGTAAAATAGGTTAGTACAAGTCTTGTTGCTTGGTTTATATCAACTAATCTGTTTATACAAATTACGTGTAAGTATTCTTTTAAGAGTAAGTACCAAATAGGAGATTCAATTAGTATATCTTCCATTAAATTTATGTAGTAAGTTGGATAAAGTGCTATAAAAATATACAAATATTGAAATAACTATGTCTGACTTATTTGGAATTATTTTTCTTGAGAGGTTAATAGCAAATTTATATGTAAAACTTTTAATATAATCATTTGCAGTATCAAGTGGACCGTAGCCATATTCATGTATCGCGCCAATCCCCTTCCACTGTTTGACTATAAATGGCGTACGGTGTCCGAACTCTTACTAGAGGAACTCTAGGCCAGACCAGTAGAGTACTAGCCACTAGAGTAAATGAACACCGTAAACATATTAATAGAAACACGAAGCAAATATCAGTCATAACGGAACATAGACAATCTGGCCATGAATTTGACTGGGATAATGTTGAAATCTTGGATGAAGAACGTTTTCTTTTCAGGCGTCTCATCTCAGAAATGATTTATATTAAACGCCAAACTAACGGCCTCAATTTACAAAATGACACGGATCTCCTGGGTGATTTATACAACCTAATCATCCAGGACCTAAGTAGAGTTTGACTATTCATTCATTTATTTATTTATTTATTTATTTATTTATTTTTCCTTATTTTAAGTTTACCATTTTAATTTCCATGGATTATACTTCCATTTTAATTTTTTTGACCAACTCTTTACAAATTTAACACTTCAACCTTTAATATTCTGACACAAGTTTAGTTTAATTATCGATAAATGTCCACCATATTCAATTTTGAATTTTTAATCAAGCTCTGTTTGAGTTGAAACTCTGGATATTCAAACGTTATTTATTGATCGAGTTTTAAAATTTTTAATGACTAATTTTTTACATCTATTATATCTTAATTTTATTTTAATTTAATTTTAATTTTACTTTTTTAATTTCTACATTTTATTTTGTTGACCAAATTTATTAACTTATTACAATTTTATAATTTTAACTAACACAATTGTTAATTTATTATGACGTTTGACATGTTTAGACAAATTTTAAATTTTGCGCCGTTTGTTTTTCGGTAAACGACGATACATGACCAATGTCTTGTTTACCACACTTATTTAAGTCGCACTTCGATATTGCTGTGTCACAGTCGTGTTAAATCCATTACAACGAAGTCATCTCAGTCGACGTGTCTCCAGTTCTCTTTATGTCCGGGAACATTTAGAGAAGAAGCATGAGACCATGATAGAAAAAGAAAAAAAAGAGATTCTCAAACCATATATTTAACGAGGTAACATTATCATCCACCAAATCAAACGAAGCTACCAATCTATTATATTATAATACATTGTACTCACATCCTGTATTTGCTATCTTTATTATAGTTATACTGAGGAAGACCCGAAACAGGGTCGAAACGTTTATATTAAAGAGAGAAAGTATTTATAAATTTGTGAGAACCGTCTTCCGTTCATTTGTTGGCTCGCATTGGCACTTTTCCCCGTTCCATACAATGAATTATATCCAGGTAATTAACACACACACACACACACACACACATGCACGCACGCACGCACGCACGCACGCACGCACGCGCACACGCACACGCACACGCACACGCACACGCACACGCACACGCACACGCCACGCACACGCACACGCACACGCACACGCACACGCACACGCACACGCACACGCCACGCACACGCACGCACACACACACACACGCACACACACACACACACACACACACACACGTGTTGGTTCATATATGTTTTATATACATACTATATGTTTCTCCTAAACATATCTAATGGTTTATCGAACACTTCGAAGCATTCGTAGCGCCAAGTGGACCGCAGCCTACACCTCACAACACAAAAGCTAGTGTCAAGCCTATCACACAATGCCAGGCAACAGGCAACAGGAACAGGAAATAGAATTTCTAAGGCTGGATTCACATGGAGAGTAACTTGCATAGCGTAACCTGCGTATCACCAATCACAGGGTCATTCCGATAGAACCGTTTCAATAATTCCGTTGAAATAGTTCTGCGATTGGTGATATGCAAGTTACGCTTACGCAAGTCATTCCATGTGAATCCAGCCTAACGCGTTGGATTGGTTGGAAGAAAATTTCCGACGAATCCAACGCGTCAGAAATTCTATTCCCTATTCCTATTGCCTGTTGCCTGACATTGTGTAATAGGCTGCATTTGTTTTCATGTTTCTCTTTTTCCCGCCCGCCCTTGTTCAGTTGTTCCCTTGGTAAATGGCAAGGGCTACTTTATCCGGGATATAATAACCGTGTCACACTAGCGGTTCGCGTTGGCGTTGCCGTTGGCGTTGCCGTTGGCTGCTGCGAGTTGCGGAGTGGTAACTAGCTAGTTACAAGTTGTAAACCATTGCAACACCAAATTTACATTCGAATGTTGACAGTTGCAAAGGTTAATTTCGTGAGCAGTGAGTAGCAACAGCATTTTAGTAAATTACCAAAAATTTTTTAGTAACTTACTAATAAATCTTAGTAACTTACCTAAATATCGTAGTAATTTACTAAAAAGCTGCTGCTGCTCATTGCACAAAAGTCTTACCTTGAGATGTCAAGAAATAACCTCAAGAAATTAAATGAATTCGGCAAATTAGAGTTCAACAGCGAAGAAGAAATTATGACAAAGTCGATTAACGACAGTTAAGACGTATCGAATCTCGCGATGCTGCTCGCGATAGCGGGTGGGATCCAAAGTTAAGAGGTTACTTCGTGCAAGAAGGAAATATCGTACCAGAAAGAAGAAAAAAAAGGAGTGAATAAACAGCTTGTAAGGACTGGAGCGGGTAAGAATCTATCGAAGGTCGCATCGAATTTCAGGAACGTCGCAATCGTCGCACAGCAGAATCATCAATCCTGGCACTCCTCGAGAAGACTTTCCCTTTGTAAGCAATATTGATCGAGCGACGTTATTTGTCGCGATTGTGTTTCCTTACGAGCTTTATTTGCAACAATAAAAATCGAATACCTTGCCATTGATTGAATCACTCCGCAGGAACGATTTCTTGGACGCGACTGAACGAGTGTCTCTTTTATATAATCTACTATACCGGTGAGACGCCCGCCTAGTGAGAGGGAGGTTCAGGTTCAAACTCTGGCTGAGGTGATATTTTTCGCAAGAACTTTCAAATAAAAATTATCCCGAGTAGAAATTGTGGTGCTATTTCGACACTTTCAAGGACAATTTACACCTACTTAGCTGATCTATACACCTACATAGACCAGCAATAACGGGAGCGTCCCGTTTGGCCACGTTAATATTGACCACAGTCCCGATTGACCACGTTAATATCGACCACGTTGTGTATGACCACGTTGATATTGACCACGTTGCAATTGAACACGGTCCCGATTGACCACGGTCCCTATTGGCCACGGTCCCGATTGACCACGTTGCAATTGACCACGGTCCCGATTGACCACGTTGCAATTGACCACGGTCCCGATTGACCACGTTGCAATTGACCACGGTCCTGATTGACCACGTTGCAATTGCCCACGGTCCCGATTGACCACGTTGCAATTGACCACGGTTTCGATTGACCACGTTGCAATTGCCCACGGTCTCGATTGACCACGTTGCA
>NW_011966792.1:22963-25928 GCF_000949405.1 Vollenhovia emeryi | reverse complement strand
GAGGGGGGCCGAAGCCCCCCGCGAAGGGACACACAAGCCCCCCCCCCGCGTGTGTGTGTGTGTGTGTGTGTGTGCTTTTAGCTCGTGGTCAAACGGGACAGTGGTCAATTGCAACGTGGCCAATAGGGACCGTGGTCAATTGCAACGTGGTCAATCGGGACCGTGGTCAATATCAACGTGGTTATACACAACGTGATCGATATTAACGTGGTCAATCGGGACTGTGGTCAATATTAACGTGGCCAAACGGGTGCCACTCGCAATAACCTACTTTGATGACATTACATTTTTTATTCCTCCCTCGAATCTTTAATTCTAAAAATTTACTTTAACTCCTTCTTAAAAGGACCTACTTTAATGCCAAATTGGCAAAAGTAGAAATTCCCGACTATCAGTTTTAAAGTAGGAGTACATTTTGTACTTACAGTTCGACATCAAAGTTCATCATCGTTGGAGGTGTCACAAGTATATACAGATATAATTTTGCCAAAGAGAAGGAAACAATTAAAACGTTTGCAGAAAGCATTAATCAGTCTTTCAATATCATGGAATTATTTTGCGGCAACAAGCGACGATGTAATTCAAAAATTAAATAAAGTGAATAGGAGATGGTGGGTTAGACCAGTCGATAGACGTAAATTTCGATAGAAGTAAATGCGGCCACTGTGACAATTTTTTGAATTATCTTGTCAATGAAGACCATGAATTATTTTATGAAGACTATAGAATGTCAGTGGATCAGTACAATCACCTCCTTACTCTGCTACAGCCACACTTGCAAAAAATTTCTCACAGGGCCCCACATTCATCGGGTTTGCGATTAAGTTTGACATTATTGTAAGTAATATAATTTTAATGTATTGAAATAAAATTGATTAAAGATTGACTAAATATAGAATTCTCATGCGATAGGTTTCTTGCTCATGGAGATAGCATAAATACAACAGCAAGAGGGTTTAGAATTGGAAAATCTACAGCATATAAAATAATTTATGAAACTTGCAATATCATCTGGAATGTACTTCAACCAATTTATCTTCCCAATCCAACAAAAGAATCATGGAGTCTCATTGCTGAAGATTTTTATAAGATGTGGAATTTTCCAAACTGCATCGGAACAGTAGACGGAAAACATATCCAGATACAATGCCCTCCTAAAACAGGAAGTCTATACTACAATTATAAACAATTTTTTAGTATAATACTGATGGCTTCTGCTGATGCTGAGTATAAATTTACTTGGGTTGATATAGGAGATTGTGGTAAGTTTGTTATATAGAAAGAAAATTAATCTTATATTCGTTTGTTGTTATGCTTGTTACAGGTTCCATGAGTGATGGAGGCGTATGGGCTGAATCTTCATTTGGTTCTGCTCTAGAGGAGGGTTCTGTTGATCTGCCACTGCCACGTTTGCTCCCTAATTCGGATATAATGTTTCCACATTTTTTCGTGGGGGATAAAGCTTTCCCACTGAAAACCTATATGATGCGACCATATCCAAAAAAAGACTTATGTGATAGTAAGCGTATTTTCAATTATAGGCTCTCTAGAGCACGTAGAGTAATTGAAAATTCTTTTGGTATACTTGTTAGTAAGTGGAGAGTGTTGCGACGTTCTTTATGCTGTTCTCCTGCCAATGCTGAAATAATAGTAAAGGCTTTAATATGTCTCCATAATTTCCTTCTTATTAAGGAAGGAGGTATTGGTGGACGTTATTGTCCTCATGGTTCGATAGATGGTGAAATAAATGATATTTTCCAACCTGGTGCCTGGAGGAAAGAGAATACTTTACATAACATACAAGAGTTACATAGAATTGGTTCGAACAATGCTGGCAGAACAGTCATTAATTTGAGAAACATACTTTGTAATTATGTTAATAGTGACGAGGGCCAAGTTGAGTGGCAAAGGGACCGTGCTTTCCACAATATAAATGTTAATCTAAATTGAATTCTAATTGTTCATTAATAATAAATAAGTTTTGTGATATTATGTAGGAACCTATCTTATACATTAAAAACGTATGAATAAAATATTAGAATTTATTGTGCAGTAGTTTTATTATTAGCAAATAATAAAAACAAATATAATTACATGTTATTTATTTAAAAAATTTAATCATTGATAACATCCATCATTTTCCATGACTAGACTTACTGTCTGTAACATCTTTACAGGAAGTATGCAACACTATATTTAAACAAAACATACAATACTGAACACAAAAGGATTTTCTTATGCATTTTAAAGAAATAATTAAAGTAATAATTACATTTTCCGAATAATTGTATAAAAAAATTGCATAAAAAATTAAACAATCATAAATATATATAATGTCCTTTGTCATAGATAATAAAATAATATCAATTCCTACCAAACTACTTGTGAAAAACAAATATCAATTGTATCCTATGTATCTTATAATACACATAAAAAAGGACACCGTAGCACACAAATATAAAAAATAAAAAAGATTATATCGCTAAATTGCCAAAAATTATATTGCACATATTTTGGCTAAAATAAAAGATCATTGAGCATCTTGAAGTGAAAACTCCAACTGAGTTATACAGGGTGCTACGCAACATATTGAAGACCGGTCATGGGAAGGTAGAGGGGACTAAGACAAACAGAAAAGTCCTGTACTATTTTGCGCTTGGACGAATAGTTATCGAGATACTGAATTTTAAAAATCGACGTATTAGCCCAACCTACTGGCGAATGTAAGCGCGCGGTGAGATGCGTCCGCTTAGCGGCCCCGCTCGAGGCGATGTGTAGCGAGGAGTAGGATGGCGATGCGCGGCGAGGAGTAGGGAGGCGAGGCGCACTGCTGCCCGTCCGCCGCTTACGCGACCACTCGCACGTCTTCCCGCGCTGCGTCAAAGTTCGCAGCGATGGTCGCTACTCACCGCGCGCTTGCATTTGCCAGTGGGTTGGACTAATACGGCGATTTTTAAAATTCAGT
>NW_011966792.1:6273-12939 GCF_000949405.1 Vollenhovia emeryi | reverse complement strand
GAGGAGGCCCTGGCCGCCTTCTTCTTGGGCGGCCCACGCTTTTCTCCCCAGCACCGTAGCGAACGTATCTGACGCCCGCCCCGGGCTGGCGGGACCTCGCGGTCCCTTGCCTCGCAGGGCCCGCCCCCTCCCCCCGCTGTGTCTCCCCCGCCGGGGGGGCCTTCTTCTTCTTCTTCTTCTTTCTTTCCCTACCCCCCCCCCCCCCCCCGGCGTTCACTGCTTCCCTCGGAGGATCCGTCCTCCTCGCTCCGGACCCTCGATCGGCCCCGGGAACCGGGCGGTCCCCCGCGGCACCCCTCCTCCCCTCTCGAGGGTTGGAGGGGACCGCCGCGGGGCCGCTAATACGGGCCCCGCCGCCGACCAAGGGCCGGAGCATCTCCTCCATTCGGAGGAGGATCTCCCTCTGGGACCGATCCACCGCCCTGCGAATCATCCCCTCCACCGCTTCCCCAGTGAGTTCCCCTGCCGCCGGCAGGGGTCCCCCCGCTTTCTGCGGGGCTTGGGGCAGTGGAGGGGGGTTCTCCACCTGGTTCTGGGGGGGGGGCCGGTCCACTTCCTGGAGGCAGACCTCCCCTTCCCCCTCGAGCGCGACCTACCCCTCCCCAGCTCTGGATGAACATGTCAACTGTATTATTTTTACTCAATCTCGAACATTGTGTAGAGCATGTATATCGCAAACTGTCGGAGGATATAGAAGCTGTAAATGAAAGCTTCGATCAATTTGTGTGTTGTTTGCAAAATAATATGACCAGTGCCGAGAGAGATGATGCAATTGGTATACTGTACGAGGTATGTGATAAAACTTCTGTCATAGATTGTGAATTAATAGTTTATGCTGTAGATGAACTTATTGCTGAAACCTTAAAACGAGGTGATGAACGAAAAAAATTAATAATTGTATAATAAATAAAATTTTCATCCACTAACATTTTTTTTTCTTCTGCTTCCTACCCATACATATAAGATCGAGGCGAAGATGTACACGTTGGTATGGACATGTCGAGACTTGTTTGAACACGTCGAGACTCGTTTGAACACGTCGAGAGAAGGAGAAATATTACGGTTCGTCTTGATGCGTGGATAGATTTTAAATCCTTTTAGCTAAGCTTATAATCCCACATTTCAAAAGAGAAAACATGGTCAAGGGTCTGGGTCGAAAAAGGTAAATTCTGCTTCCTACCCATACATATAAGATCGAGATATGAATAAATTTAAAAATATGCTGTGGAAGGGAGAGTGCGCAAACGGAAAGAAGTATAGGATACGTGTGGAAAAAGAAATTAATGCAATATTGATAGAAATATATTTATTTTGTAAAAAAACACAAGTTGTTGCATATTTTCCTCTAATGTTCCGGCGAAGGAGCTCGAAAGGATGGAATATCTAGAAAAAAAAATCACACTTTATAATATGTTCAGAGATACGTGAGATTTAAAAATCACAATAAAATATTCTTACCATCTTCGAAGCCGCTGTCCTCGTCATCCTCTGCTAGGTGAAATATTTCAACCACCCAATTCAGGTTAGCCACTTCTTCGAGACCGCGGATCCACCGTTCTTCGTCGTCGATCTGCTCTTCATCGACGATCTCCTCCTCCACCTCCTCTTCCAGGTCAATCACCTCCACCTCCTCTTCTATGTCAATCACCTCCACCTCCACCTCCTCTTCCAGGTCAATTACCTTCACCTCCTCTTCTACGTCAATCACCTCCACGTCATTTTCATAATCTAGCCGTCGCCTCTTTATAAATTTAATATTTTAAATTTGTATAATATTTCTTGTTAAAATAGGCGCGCAAAACATTGTGCCAACTTCATAATGCGGACTCTTTGCGTATGAACTACGGCAGGACAGGTGGCGCACAACGACTAGCGCATCGTGAACGTTTTTACTTTTAAGTTAGTCTCTGTCCATGTATCGCAGTGAAAGCATCAGTCGATGCTATATTGTATTCTTCTTAATTAAACTCTCTTTTGTAAAGCTATCGTGTCTCGATACTTTACGGGAATATCCCAACAGGTTATGGGCCCAGGCGCGTTCTCAACTGCGCGGAAAAGCCTGCGTTAAAGTACCGAGTAAGGTTATACGACAAGGTAATTTGTCTGTACGAGTTTTACACTGAGAGGAAGAGAAGGATCGCCATATTGTGCGATATACGCTGCGGGACGGGAACCATGTCCACCGAAATAAGGTTCGAATTGATAAAATTCGAGGGCAATAACTATACCTTATGGAAAGACATGCTAGACACGGCACTCACCGCGAAAGGGCTACTCGGATATACGGACGGTACTATCCCGATGCCATCGGAAGACGCACAAAAACAGTGGCACAAGAAGGACGCAGAAGCGAAGCTGTACATAAAGATGTCGGTATTTGATACGTACAAGCCATTGTTACTGGGATCTATCACGTCGAAGGATACCATCGACAAGATATCACAGGCCTACAATATTACTTCCGAAATAGCGAAACAGACGTTATGGCAAAAATTCTTCGAGCATTCCATGACGCCTCAAGAATCGATGGCCAGTTACCTAGCGTCCATTGAGTTGCTCGCCAAGCAATTACGCGACGTAGGAGAGACAGTGAGTGATACTTGTCTCACCACACAAGTATTGCGCTCTTTACCAGATAAGTATCGAAGTCTTCGTCAATCATTTAAAATGTTAGAAGGGTCACGTAAGAATATGGCTACACTAATTCAAATGCTTCTACAGGAAGACGCAGAATTATCGGCACGCGATGAAGCTAAAGCGGCATTCAAAGCCAAAGTACGCGCGTCTTTGCAACGTGGTTCGAACGATACTGCAAGTAAAAGGTCCAATGGTAAGGATGTAGGCGGTCAAGCCGGAAAATCGAAAAACAGTCCGAAATGCTGGATATGTGGCGAGGAAGGACACATGAAGCGCGACTGTCCCAATCGGAAGCAACAGAAACCAACGACGGGAAATTCGAAGGAGGAAAATGAAGAAAACTCCACGAAACGTCAAGCGTTCAGCTCCCTTACCACTGGAAAATGCTTTCTAGACGATCATTTCCTGGCGGATTCAGCTGCGTCGATGCATATGTGTAACAACATCGTACTGTTCGAGTCAATAGAACCTGACGACGTGAAGATTAAAGTCGCCAATAGGGAACACATGCAAGCTATAGGGTGCGGCACGATCAACATTCAAGTTAACATTAATAATAAATTAGTCCCGAAACAGCTCAAGGATGTTTTATACTGTCCGGAACTCGACAATAACTTATTCTCTTTGCCCACGATGAAAAGGCAAGGATTCGACATGAATACCAAGGGAAATCGGATGTTCTTCACGAAAAATGACTGCACGGCGATTACAGCAAAATTCAACGGAGACATGTACGTTGTGGATATGGTAATCGAGAAGCCGGTAAGGTGTTGCTCAGCTCATCTGGATACCCTGCGTGTATACCATCGACGGATGGGACATATTAATGTCGGAACCCTTCAGCGAACCGCAAAATTGAACGCTGTAACCGGTCTCAAAAGAGTGGAGGCTGTATCCGAGAAATTCACGTGCGACACGTGTAATATGGGAAAACAACCGAGGCAACAACACCCGACGACGGAATCACATGCGACCCAACCTCTCGAACTAGTGCATAGTGACGTCTGTGGACCCATGCCCATTTCTTCACCCAGTGGATCAAGATTTTTCGTTGTATTCAAGGATGAATTCACTAATTATCGTACAGTACATACGATGCGACACAAATCGGATGTGCCAGACTTATGGAAACAATACGTCGCAAGGGCCGAGCGTCAAACTGGATTTAAGGTAAAAGCTATCCGATCGGACAATGGTCTCGAATACAACAATCAGACCATGAAATTGTTTAATCAAGAACACGGTATTGTACATGAGTTTTCAGCGCCATACACCCCTGAATCAAATGGCAGGGCCGAACGAGAAATTAGAACGATAGTAGAATGCGCAAGATGCATGCTCATTGACAGCGGCTTAGCTGAAGAATTATGGAGCGAGGCGGTGCACTCTGCGGCTTATCTTCTGAATCGGACGGTTAGTCGAGGTAAAACGACGCCTTTTGAGCTATGGTTCAAGCGGAAACCTGACGCACATCGTATCAAAACATTCGGATCCGTGGCACTCGCGAATGTACCAAAGATACAAAGAAAGAAGTGGGATCAACGAGCTCGTAAACTAGTTTTGGTCGGATATGATCAGGAGAGCCAAAATTATCGATTCTGGGACATTGAACGCCGGCATATTGAAATTGCACGGGATGTCGTGATACGAGATGGCACTATGATCTCGGACGCCAAGAAACCAAACACGTATTCTTTTGGCCTGTCTTGTGAGGAGGAAGAAGAGACGGATGCGGAGGCTCAAACCGACGTCTTGACACCGAACAAACAAGATGAAGCTCATGGACCCAAAACAATTCCGCCACAGGAGGTAAAAACAACGATGTCGGATCATCTAACTCGAAGCTCCGGTCAGAAGGTCGAACATTTTGCTTTGGATCACAAGGGACAACCCGGACCAGTGAACTATGCCAAACAAGCAGCAACGCTAATTACTGGACGAAAGGGACCCGAGACAGCTCTCGCTGCAATGACCACTCACTCATCCGGATACGAAGAATGGATGGATTACAAGGAGGCCTTACAAATACCGGAATGGCATACAGCAATGGAAGACGAGATACAGACGCTAAAGGAAAACGGAACATGGGTACTGTGTAAATTACCACCCGGCGAACGGGCACTACCAAATAAATGGGTTTTTAAGGTGAAACGTGGCTTGGACGGTGAACCTGTACGTCATCGTGCTCGACTTGTTGCAGGAGGACATAGACAGCGCGAGGGTATCGAGTATGACGAGGTTTTCAGCCCGGTAGTACGTTACGACTCAATAAGGATCCTAATATCAATTGCGGCTCAATGCAACATGCACATGACACAATTTGACATAAAATGTGCCTACATTTATGGAGAATTAGACAAGGCCGTTTATATGAAACAACCCTTAGGTTTCGAGGATTCAGCTCAACCGGACTTGGTGTGCCAATTACTACGCTCATTATACGGATGCAAACAAAGTGGCCGCTGTTGGAATCAGAAGTTTGTCGCTTTCATGCGAGAATTAAATTTCAGCCCAACGAATGCAGATAGCTGCGTATTTATATCCAAGAGGGATGACGCCCCGGTATACATCTGTCTATACGTCGACGACGGGCTCATAATATCTCCATCCCAAGAGGCAATCGGATATACAATCAACGCCCTGCAAGCTAGGTTCAAGACTAAGAGTGGAACGGTGGATGAGTTCCTCGGAATGAAGATTTCTCATGATCGTGACGCAGGTACTATCACCATCTCTCAATCAAATTACATACAAGAATTGTTTACGTTGTGAACGTTACGGGATGTCAGATGCCAGATCCGTTGCGACACCAACACGCATTTAACCAAACCAATGGATGATGCAGTGGAACCCGACGTGCCTTACAGACAACTGGTGGGGGCTTTACTATTTCTGGCTACGGTTAGTAGGCCTGACATAGCCTTTGCAGTTGGACAAGCTAGCAGATACCTGCCTTGTTTTGACCAGTCTCACTGGACAGCTGCTAAACATATTTTTCGTTATCTACTCGGCACGAAGGATTACGGACTTTCTTATCACAAGGCTAAGGAGAAGATGCAGATCGTCGGATACACAGACGCGGACTTTGCGGGCTGCCCCGACACACGCCGCTCAACATCCGGATTCACCTTCCTAATTAATGGGACTGCTGTGACATGGAGTTCTCAACGACAGAGCGTCGTGTCATTGAGCACAACCGAATCTGAGTATGTGGCCTTGACGACGGGAACGAAGGATGCCATTTGGATCGCCAACTTTTTAGAAGAGCTCGGATATTATTGTAAACCGTTGATAATTATGACGGACAACCAGAGTGCTATCAAACTTGTATCGAACCCGGAATTTCACCGTCGTACCAAACATTTAGACGTTCGCTACCACTTTGTACGCGATGTAGCTAAACGAGGTGATATCATAATTAATTATGTACCAAGCGAGATGAATGTGTCAGATATTTTCACTAAGAATCTTCAGAAAATTCAGTTTATAAAGTGTTGTTCTATGTTAGGACTGCGCGCAATGCACAATGTTAGCACGAGTGGAGGTGTTAAAATAGGCGCGCAAAACATTGTGCCAACTTCATAATGCGGACTCTTTGCGTATGAACTACGGCAGGACAGGTGGCGTACAACGGCTAGCGCATCGTGAACGTTTTTACTTTTAAGTTAGTCTCTGTCCATGTATAGCCCAGTCAAATTAGACCAAAATAAGGCCAAACTTCGGAAAAATTCCCATAGAGCTGGATTTTGGTATACAGCGAGATATTGTCCTTTGAAACAATGTCTCAAAAGTCCTGATCGATACCACTGCAGCTAAAAATTTTATAGAGTGTGAAAGGGGGTGAAAAACAGTTTTTCGCGAATATCTTTGAAAATATTGATTTTTCGGCATACATAGTTATTATGAAATTTGTAGCTTATAAAATTTGCTACAAAAAAGATCTTATTACTCATTTTTGCAGAACCAACCGTTTCGGAGATATTTGCGTGTGAATACACAACTCAGAATACAGACTTTATACATGATATA
>NW_011966792.1:0-3402 GCF_000949405.1 Vollenhovia emeryi | reverse complement strand
GTATCGCAGTGAAAGCATCAGTCGATGCTATATTGTATTCTTCTTAATTAAACTCTCTTTTGTAAAGCTATCGTGTCTCGATACTTTACGGGAATATCCCAACATTTCTAATTTTAATTACAACTACTTACGTCTAGCTCTTTCCTCCACCTCCTCCCCCTCCTCCTTCTCCCGAGCGCGTCTCAGGCGAGTTGAATCCAATGGTGGCAACGAACGTACATCATGTAGCAACATGTTCACTCGATAACGCCGTATGTTGCAAGGCAACCGATGCAGCGAAGAAACGAACTCTGACTAGTTCCTCAAAACGCATTTTAAAATGACATCTATGTGAAAAGGATAGGGGTAAAATTTGCCAATGGGGTGAAAAAGAAAAAGAGGGGGTAAAAATATATTAGCTAAGCTTATAATCCCACATTTCAAAAGAGAAAACATGATCAAGGGTCTGGGTGGAAAAAGGCAAAGAGGGGGTAAGCTTATAATCCCACATGTCAAAGGAGAAAACATGGTCAAGGGTCATAAAGATAGTATTTTGTGCGCAGACACGTTCAAAATCGAAGATCTAGTCGAAAAGACAAAGAGGGGGCAAAAAGTATATATTATAGGTTAGCTCACAGTTCCACATTTCAAAGTCCGTCAGTCGAGAGTGAATCAGTTTCAACGAATGTGAAAAGAGTGACTTGGGAAATATGTGCGATAACATGGATCAAGATCTGGTGGCGCGAGTCGACGAGGTTGCTACCATGGGCGACTATTTCGCGTGGATTCTGCAATGCGACGAGTGCATCGCGAAACTCGAAGAACGTAGCCGTGCCAAGCGTCCAAGGCTGTCCATCGGCAATAGACAATCTCTGGTGGCGCAAATCGCGCGACTCGAGGGAGTAAAAAAACAACTGGAACGACGATTCGTACATTTCGGTGGTGGCGATGATTACGCGAGTGTCGGACCTTCTTCGAGAGCGCAACTGTCGTGGCGCGAGATCGACACCGCGTTTGACAGTCGCGTGCTTACCGGTGTGGTGATTAACGTGGAGTACATCGAGCCGCGGAAATTTCTCGAGGACGCTCGCGATGTAGTGGTCGAGCACGTGCGAGACGCTATCGAGCGCTATAATTGTGTAAAGGTGAATACCGTGTTCAACGGGGAGTTTGTGGCGGGTGATAAACGTGCAAATAAAAGCATAAATACTATGAACTGTTTATTACAACGGACCTACAACTGTGGTACAAGTCGCGCGTAATCAATCCGATTCCAACCGAACTCGAAGAATTCCAGGAGCGTGATAGCGGGTGGGCCCTGTCGCGTATACACAACATAACTATTAATGTGAACAAGTGCAATCCTATGCGCGCGGGATGCCACATAGACATGCCAGAAGTGGTGAAACGAAAGAAAGCAGTGATCAATGTACAATCACAGGACAATGCGTGTTTCGCGTGGTCGGTGGTCGCTGCTCTGTATCCAGCTGAAAGGCATGTGGATCGGAAATCGTCGTATCCACATTACAGCGATGTGTTAAACCTGCGAGACGTTCCAATGCCAATGACATTAAGTGGTATTAAAAAGTTTAAACGGTTGAACAGTATCTCCATTAATGTGTACAGCATCGATGAAAAGAACAATTGTGAACGCGCGATCGTACCACTACGAGTTGCTGACGAGAAGAAGGAGAAGCACGTGAACCTTTTATACCTGCAAGATCAGGAGGGTCACTTCGTCTGGATAAAAAACTTATTCCGCCTCGTAAGCTCGCAACTCAGTAAACAAAAGGAGAAGAAATACATTTGCGATCGGTGATTATCAATAAAATTTATGAAAAATTGTTTTATTTGAAAAAATATAAAAATGTTTTTTCTTTCCAGATGTTTGCATTATTTCCATTCAAATGGAAAGTTGGAAGCCCACAGCGTGGACTGTCAACAGATAAATAACTGCGCGATTGTATTACCCAGCGAGAAGGACAAGTGGCTCAGCTTCAACAACCACAGCAGGAAGGAACGCGTGCCGTTTGTAGTGTACGCGGACCTTGAGTGCATCTTGATAAAGACTGATACCGATACCAAAGCATACCAGCACCACCAGATATTTAGCATCGCGTACTACGTCCACTGCTCGTATGACGACTCGCTGTCAACGTACCGTTTCCGCCGCCACATTGATTGCATCGCGTGGTTCGCCAACCAACAAGAAGAATTGGCATATCGTGTACAGAATATTCTGTCGAGTAATGTTCCCATGCAAACACTTTCTAAAGAACAGTATGAGAAATTCCGTAGTGCCACGCACTGTCACATATGCGAGAAACCGTTCGCACAGGGTGATGATAGAGTACGCGACCATTGTCATCTAACCGGACAATATAGAGGCCCCGCGCATTCTAATTGTAACTTAAATTACAAAGATGCGTATTTCATTCCAATCGTTTTTCATAATTTATCCGGCTATGATGCACATTTCATAATTAAAGAAATCGCTACAGCGTTCGAGGGCACAGTTGATGTATTACCCATAACGAAGGAAACATACATTTCCTTTACAAAAAATGTAAAAAATACCATAGAAAACTCAAAGCGACAAAATTGTATAAAGCTGCGATTTATTGACTCATACAAATTTCTGAGTACTAGCTTCGATAGATTGGCATCGTTTCTCCATAGAGACCAATTAAAAATTTTACGATCTGAATTTTCAAAATTATCCAGCAACGATTTCGATCTATTGACGCGTAAAGGTGTGTTTCCATATGAATATGTGGATTGTGCGAACAAGCTGCAGGACCCGCGTCTACCTCCACGCGAGTCATTTTTCAGTTCTTTGACCGGAGTCACCGTATTCGAGAGCGATTACGTGCGCGCCGAGAATGTCTGGCAGCGGTTCTCCATCCAAACCTTAGGCGACTACAGTGATTTATATATGAAGATAGATGTCTTGTTATTGGCCGACATTTTTGAAAATTTTCGCGATAGTAGCATCAACAGTTATGGATTAGATCCCGCGTATTATTATACCATGGAGAATGTATAAGGAGACCGAACTAGGTCTGGATCACGTCACCGAAAGTGGGCCGACATTTTTGCCATCCAGTGAATCAAAATTTTGCCACTTGTAGCGCTGGCGTCGCCTTACGCGATTAAGAATTCGCTCATGAGTTTACCGATCTTGATCTCGTAGATACAGCGTATAACTGTTGTTATCTGGAGGACAATTTCTGAAACTTACGAAAATTACAAAAGTGAGTGAATATTTATAATTTCAATCTGTGAATTCGCTCACTTTTGTAATCTCCACAAGTTTCAGAGATACACAATCCATCTCCTCATCTTATTTACAGATCGGATGTATATTATATAATCACGAAAGCTTCATACATATGACAACCATGTGTCACGTACGAATGCGAG
>NW_011966791.1:28083-32451 GCF_000949405.1 Vollenhovia emeryi | reverse complement strand
GTATAATTGAAATGAGGCATTTCATTAAAAACACAATTTTCCTTTGTACCATGCGAAAAGTCTGCGATATCTCGAATGTAATTCTCAGGCGTACGTAATAGACTGCTGTCTTCAGACATTGCACAACAAGTTATGGCTTTTGGAGCTCTACAAATACGACAAAAAAGTCGCTAACCAAACTTTCCTTAAATCCTAAAAGACCGTTGAGACCTAAATTATCTCCCAATAAAGCTGCTACAATAAAATATACTCTAGTTTCATAACCTTCCGTCTCACAGATTAGGATACCGGTATTGCTTAAATATTTTATCTCTTCAATTACTCTGTTGAAACATTTGTCATTTCCGAATTGTGTTCTATCAGACGAATAAATAAACTGTATCAAGGATATGTTTTCTAATAAAGACGCATCAGGGGGTAGAGTCGCTATCGAACCATATAACGCACCTACTTTATGAATTCCCTTTGCTGTTCCTAAAGGGATCCCAGTTTCGAAGTCATCATAATATAAGAATGACGGTATTATTATTCGATTACCATAATACTCTCGTATTGATTTCCAAATGGTCCCGTCGCATATACTGGTGTATACTTTACTAGTATATACTGATGAATTGTCAGTTTCGATCAAATTAATTATTTTTTTATAAACACCAGGTATTTCTAAGAAAGATTTCAGTACTTGGCGTATTGGAACAATTTGATCTTCGCATTGCTTAATAGTCAGATTTGTTTTTTGGCCATCATTTTTATCATCGTACAATTCACCGATGAAAAAACATTCTGGTGCAATAAACCATTTCAATTTCTTCAGATATTCTAATCTCTTGTATTCTGTTCTAATATCTTCTAATATAGAAATGTCCAAACACTTCTTGATAATACTGTGAAATTCTGCAGGTAATTCCTTCCTCAGTTTACTTTGAAAATAATCGGAAACATTTTGAATAGTCTCTTGCAATTCATCAGTAACATTTTGAACTTTAGATCTGCAAACATTTGTTTTGTTATATAATTTCGCGACAAATTTCAATACACAATTCCGAATATCGTTCGAGTCCAAAAGATCTTCCTTATTCGAATTTGTATCGTTCACTGAGCAATTATCTGCAGATTTTGCAAAAGTAATATCTGTTACCGTATGGGACGAAGTATCTTGAACGATTTTCTTGCAAACAGATGCACGAATTGCATACGAGCATTTTGTAACATGTGTAAGCTTTAAGTACACTCGGTGGCGCACTCAGCCCCGATAATCGAGACAGTCCATCGGTGGTGTGGGCTATGTACATGTATATATATGAGTCCCGAATATCGCGGCAGTTCAGTTAGCGAAGGACTGTCTAGCTCGAAGCATATGTAATATACTCTGTCAGAAGGTATCTAAATAAAGTCAAAGAGAAGGCGCTTACAGTTCAGAAGTGGGATTCACCATTCGACCTCGCAGAATTCTCGTAAGGTTGTCTACAATACTTACACTAGCGACTAAAAGCCTTAATAAAAGATCGGAAAGCAAATCCTCATCGCGAAATAGCTTGGTACGACAGCAGCGAAACCAGTGGAATATCAGCCCCGTACGCGTGACTCGAACGATCACGCGCGCCTGCGCTCCCGATCACGTGAAGGGTGAATGCTCACGTTCCTTAACGGTGTTGAAGTCCGCGACTCTGCTGAATTTTCACGGTCGGAGTTAGGTACAAATATGAATCGTGAAGAGCTAGAAGGATTTACAATCAACGAACTGAGAGCTATCGCGGCCCGATTCAAACTTAATACCAGGGGGAGTCGAAACGATATTCTTTTGGGATTATCCAATTATTTTGATCAGCATGGTTGGCCAGAGAAGGATACTACCTGGGGGATGATAGGTGGAAGCGGTACGGAGGCGTCTAACAGCGAGGAGACACAAGTTACTCCGAATTCGGAGCTACTCATAAACGCTGGAGTAGATTTTTCAGGATCAACCACGGACCGAAAATCAACGGAGAATAAGGTGCCGGGATACTTACCAAGTGGAATAAATCTACAGGATATAGTGCAAACAGTTATGCAAGAGGTCTTAAGAAGACAGCAATCCCCTGCGGAGAATGGAACCTTACCTGGAGCGTCTGGATTTACATCAGGTGAACGGCAAATAACGGCGTTTGCCACGAATAATGAGCCACCTACAAATTGGAACCAAGTGAAGTGTGCGGGAAAATTAATCCCTCCATTTGCCGGAAAGGAAGAAGAGAATGTGGCGAGATGGCTAGATCGTATATCTCAAATCGCGCGGCTGTATCAATTTAGTGACGAAGTTTTGATACTGGCCAGCGTCACCCAATTAAAGGAACGTGCCCTGGAGTGGTACAATCGGCAGCCGTTGGAGACCATTTCAAATTGGGAGGAATTCAAATTTAATATACGACGATACTTCGAGAGGAAGGAGTCTTACACCGCAACTTTAGCCCGAGTAAGCGCTCGCATTTGGAAGTCGCACTCTGAGAAATTCATTGAATATGCGGAAGCTAAGCTGAATCAGATGCAGTTTTTGAAGCTATCGGAGAAAGAGAAAATTGAGTTACTCGCGGACGGAGTGAAAGACCCGTCGATAAGACGATTAGTTCTGGACGCAAGGATCGATAATATACCTGACTTCCTGGACCATGTGCGGAAAATTACCGAAGATAGCATAATCGCCAGAAGGAGTGACAACCTGCCTAGAGGAGAATTCCACAGAACAGGTGCAGCTCCCGGGAAGACCAATACCATCGAAGGAAAATCGTGCTTTACATGTAAAAAACCAGGACACCTGGCACAGGATTGCCGATTTGCGAAGGCGACATGCTTCAGATGCGGGCAGACCGGACACATCAGCCCAGCGTGCCCGAAACGGGAGATTCGGCCAAATCCGTCTGTGCATCACGTGGAAGAGCAGCCGCCTACTTTGCCTCTCGACGCCCCATCCACCTCAACGCAGGAAGCGCAAGTCAGCCAAATTCACGCGGTCCATGGTACCAGATCATGTATTAACTTAAAACGATTATGCAATAATGTAGTAGTTCGCGCCCTTATAGATACGGGTAGCCCGGTAAATTTAATTAGAAAGTCGGTATATGAAGATTCATTTAATGACAGAGAATTGTTTAAAGTAAAAAAGGATTTATGCTATAAAGGGATTAATGATTCGCCCGTGTTGGTATATGGTAAAATATATGATCAAGTAATTTTGGAAAATATTAATAATTCGTGGTTTGATATTACCCTTCTAGTTGTAGATGATAGGACAATGAGTTACGATGTCATTGTCGGTAGAGAGTTTATTAATGCCTCCGATCTAAAGCTGACATACTATAAGGACAATTTCTCTTTTGAGCAAAAAGCCAACGAAAATACTATTGATAAAAGCATCCTATCTATAGAAGCGGTGGAAACTGTAGAAAAATATGATATAATTGTTAACAATTTAGACGCGCAATTAAGCGCGCAAGAAAAAAATGATCTTTTAAAAACACTAGAGGAAGTAGACAAAAGGGAAGTGGACAAAGTAGAAGACGACTACAAAGTTTCCGTATATCTCAAGGACGAATCACTATTCCGTTACTCACCTAGGCGAATGTCTGTGTACCAACAGAATGAATTACAAGAAATTATTGACGACTTATTAACGCGAGGTATTATAAAACCTAGCATTTCCCCTTACTGTTCACGAGTCGTGCTGGTAATGCGGCAGAATGGAAAGAAAAGAATGTGCGTGGATTTACGGCCATTAAATCAAAGAATATACCCACAGAAATATCCATTCCCCATAATCGACGACCAGTTAAATAAATTGTATGGAAAATGTATCTTTACCAAATTAGATTTAAAAGATGGATTTCACCAATTGGCCATAAACCCAGAGCACACAAAATACTTTTCATTCGCGACCCCTTCAGGTCAATACGAATTTGTTAAGCTGCCATTCGGTTACTCGGAAGCGCCCGCCGAGTTTCAGAAAAGAGTATTGCAAATTTTTGATTCGCTTATACGCGCGAATAAGATCCTTATCTACATGGACGATATTTTAATTCCAACTCTAACAATTGAGGAAAATTTAGAGATACTGAGCGAAGTGTTGATCTGTCTCAAAAAATATAACCTCGAGCTGAACGCTGCGAAATGTCTTTTCCTGAAAAGAGAGATAGAATATCTTGGATACCTAGTTTCCGCAGATGGTATCTGCATGTGTAAACGGCACATTCTTGCAATAATAGAGTTCCCTCAACCAAAAAATGTCAAGGAATTACAAAGTTTTTTAGGCCTAACAAACTATTTCCGTAAGTTCATCAAAGACTATGCTTTCAAGGCCGCGCCACTTCAAGAAATACTTAAGAAAAAAGTAACCTT
>NW_011966791.1:11360-24203 GCF_000949405.1 Vollenhovia emeryi | reverse complement strand
GCAGAAAAAAAATACCACAGCTACGAACTAGAAACTTTAGCCATTGTTAAAGCGGTGGAACGCTTTCATGTATATTTGCAAGGAATAGTTTTCCGTATCGTGACTGATTGTAATTCCTTGGTATTGGCTATGAAGAAAATTAACATCAACCCGCGAATAGCTCGATGGAGTTTGTTCTTACAGAATTATAAGTGTGAACTAATACACCGAGCGTCACATAAAATGGTACACGTAGACTGTTTAAGCCGTAATGCGATGACAATCAATTTAATATCGATAGAAGATGAAGTTATGTATAAACAGTTAGCGGACCCCCAAATAAACTAGCAAAGGATCTGGAAACCAGAGACCAAAAATACTTTGTACTAATAGACGGCCTCGTCTTCCGTAAATACCAAGATAAACATTTGTTTGTTGTTCCAGAAAATATGATTAATAGCATATTTAGAGTCTACCATGATGAGATGGGTCACGTAGGAGTAGACAAAACCATACACGGCATTATGGGGCACTACTGGTTTCCATGTCTTAAGCATCGGGTCCGGCAATATGTCGAAAATTGTGTCGAATGCTTGAGTTATTCCGTAATGGGAGGAAAACCGGAGGGAGAATTGGAAATATTTGAAAAAGTCGCTGTACCCTTTCATACGTTACATATGGATCATTTCGGACCTCTAGAAATTACAAAAGGGGGGTTTAAATATATTATAACCATCGTGGACGCATTCACTAAATTTGTTTGGCTTTTTCCAGCCAAGTCCACCACCACAGAAGAAGCAATTAAATGTCTAAACAAACTCTTCGATTTATTCGGTTACCCAGAAAGAGTAATAAGCGACAGAGGGACTGCCTTCACCTCTCAGAACTTCGCGCATTTCCTAGGCGAGAGAAAAGTAAAACATATCAAAACCGCAGTAGCATCGCCATGGGCCAACGGCCAAATAGAAAGGGTGCACCGATTTCTCAAATCTACGCTAGCAAAAACGGCGGACGATCCATCAAAATGGGGTAAAATTTTGGGGAAAACTCAATTTGTTATCAATAACACTCTACACAAAGCAATTGACACAACTCCCAGTAAAATGTTGCTGGGATATGACCAACGACAGACCGACGATAAAGAACTCAAGGAAATGATTGAGCAACTAACTCAAATAGATGCGAATATCGAAAAAATACGTACGGAGATTCGGGATTCAGCGAAATTTGTTAATCGAACGTTACAGGAATATAATAAGACGCAATACGATAAACGACATAAAAAGCCTACCAAATATAAAGTAGGAGATTTAGTTCTAGTTAGAATAACACAGCAGCCTCCAGGCATAAATAAGAAACTGCTGCCAAAGTTTAAAGGTCCCTATCAAGTCAAAGCTGTATTAAAGAAAAATCGATATGTTATTGCCGATATACCCGGATTTAACTTAAGCCAAAGACCTTTAAATACCATTCTATCACCAGATAAAATGAAACCGTGGGTCAAAACCCCGGAAAAACAAACCGAGTCTAATTAAAAAAAAAAATATATATATATATATCACGAGACACGTTCTCTCTTTACAGCGTGCCAACACAGTTCCGTTCGAGACGTTCAGTGAATGGAACTAACCTAGAAGAGGAACTTTTTCTATCCTCGTAGCTGCATCATCCCATTGTATCACCCCGCGCGTATATAGTATATAGTACCTACCGTTTCGAACATTCGAGAAGTATAAATAAACGCAGGTATGTAGTTTCTTCTATCGTATAACTTCTACTGTATACGTATATATATGTATGTATATATATACACACACGACATATACTGTATACTGACCGGCAATGAATCGTTTCGCGAAAGGGGAATTGTTCCTCCCTCGTTGAGGAACTCGTGGAGAAACAAGTCGCACTTCCCCTCTTGCGAAACGATTTAACGCCGATGACTGTACAGACAGTAAAATGTAATAAATTTTGGAAAACCATAAGCATGCCTTATTTGAATTGTAGATAAACGTTATGAGTACAAAGTTAACACTAACATTAAGAGCGATGTGTGGAAGCATTTTATAAAAGAGAGTTCAACCTCTGCTCGATGTGTAATTTGTACGAAAGTACTGAAACATGGGGGTAACACGACAAACCTGCGCAACCATTATAAAAATGTACACAAAATACATGCGGAAACAAACTCGACTGAATCTACATTGCCCAAACACCTAAAAACGAAACATATTGCAGGTACGACGAACGAAAATAAATTAGTAGAAACACCATCTAATATGTTGAATTTTATAGTGCAAGAGCAAGCAATATCTTTGATGGATACGTCATCTGACAGTAATGTTGATGATCCAATACCAATTAATCAAATTTCTAATGCTGAATAAAAAAACAGCGTATCATCTGTAATGAGTTCACAGTGTTCACACTCACTCCAGGGTTTAAAACCTAAGCACAAGGTAATCTTATATGTAGAATTAAATGCAGATTATATCGCTTAATTTTCACGAGCATTTCATATTTTATAACTACAAATTAATTATTTATCGATTTTTCACAATGTTCTTTGGTTCTAAAGCGTAAGAGTATTTTATTAAGTGATAAAGTCATTAAAAAAACCTGATTCCAAATAATTACTCTAAGAACTTTGGAGCGATGTTACATAAATACTTTTTCATTCCTAGTGCTATGATTTAGAATGAAAATATTTTTAACATAAAAAATGTTTACTAGAATTAATGTCATTGTTTATCTTTGTATGTCCATGTTTCAAAGTTATTTTTTCAGGCTAAAGCGAAAGAAACTAATTGCAAGATCACAGATTCATTTACGCGAGTTAATTCTTTTATGGGTCAGTAACATAATATATTTAAGTTAATATCTTAACCAAGTAAAATATAAGTCGCACTATGTAATATTTTCTCTTTTTTTATTTACAGAGGGAGGTTCTGCAGCAAATAAACTCACGAACTGTATTCTTTTTATGATTGCATCAGAAAATTTACCATTGTCTATCGTGGACTCTAAGGCATTTAAACGTCTCATGAATGCGGCGGTCCCATTATGTACTGTGCCTAGCAGAAGAACCATAACCCGCCTTATTGATGCTAAGTATGATGTTCTAAAAGACAACTTTAAAAATGATCTGAAACTTAGTTTTACGTACACATTAACGTGTGATATCTGGACGGATGTGACTAACCAAAGCTATCTTGGTGTTACTATTCATTATTTACGGCATGAACTAGTCTTATAAAATGCAACGATAGGTGTTTTTCCACTATCGCAGAATCATACTGCTGACTATATTAGAGAAACTATAGTATCCATAATAGAATCTTTCGGAATAGATGTAACAAGTATCACAGCTTTTGTCACTGACAGTGCTGCTAATATGGTGAAAGCAATCACCGATGGATTTGGTTCTACTAAACATTTACCTTGTATCGCGCATGCTCTATCTCACTTGGTTCCAGACGCTATAAAACTAAGCCCTCGTATCGGGGAAATAATTGGGAAAGTAAAGTCTATTGTGACTTTAGTAAAACGAAGTGTCGTGGCATCTGACGAGCTAAAACGATTACAGATACGTGACGGAAAAACTGACAGTATAGCATTAAAATTCAAACAAGATGTGTTGACACGTTGGAATTCAACATATTATATGCTTGAGCGTTTTCTACAACTAAAAGATTATGTATATTCTGTGCTTCTAACGTGTCCAACAGCTCCTAAAATACTTTCTCGCGAAGAAATCGATATCTTAGAAGATGTTGTAAGAATTTTAGGTCCAATCGAATTTGTCACTACTGAGATAAGCGGTGATTCATATCCGACTAGTAGCTTGGTGATTCCTGTTATTCACTGCATGGAAGGCACCATAAAAAACTGCGTTGCTTTAACTGTTGAAGGCAATACATTTAGAGACAACATCTTGTCTGAAGTACAGCGACGCTTTAAAGATATTGAGTTGTATAAGTTACTTGCAGTATCAACCATTCTGGACCCGCGATACAAACGCATGCATTTCCAGTCACCAAAAGCTGTTTCCGCCGCTATATCGTATATAAATTTTCAATTAAAGACAGTCGCTGCTAATTATAACATGGAGTTGAACAAAGCAAACGATCTGGAGCCACAAACCAACAGTGAAATTAATGAGTTCGACGTGTGGACTTTTCATGACAATTTAATGAAGTCATGCGCATCATCTTTCGATGAACCTGGTGGCATGAATCTTGAATTACGGCAATATTTAAACCAGCCAATTATTCCGCGAAATCAAAATCCATTTAAGCATTGGCAGACACTTAAGCTTGCCTATCCAACACTATTCACCGTTGCAATACGTTATTTATCTGTCGTTGCAACTTCGGTACCTTCTGAGCGCGTGTTTTCAAAAGCTGGAATTATCAAGTCAGACTTACGAAGCAGACTTAGTGGAAACCGACTGAATAGGCTACTCTTTTTGGGTTCACTTGACGAAAAAAATTGGGGACTTGACTAACATAAAAATCAAACTTTGTTCTCTACAGATACTTCATTTTTCTAAATTTTATATCATTTCTCTATAATTCTCTTATAATTGCGTGTATGTAACATTATGCTTCACATTATATATTTTATTTCTCTGTTATAATTGTGTGTACGTATTTTATGTGGTATGTATTTTATGTTTGTAACTTTAATTTGATGCATTATACACTTGAAATTGGCATTTGGCATGTAATACACGGTATACACACTTTCCTATATTTATTATTATCCTGCTTTATATATACATACTTGTATATGCAATAATATATACATTCAATGCGACCGTTTCACTCTAAACACATAATAATAAATACTTTATTAATAAATACTTGATTATGTATTGTATTACTTATATTGGTCACCTAATATACATGGAATTTATATTTTTTTATATTTCAGACATTCAGGACATTTAACAATGATGTACACACAAACCAAAGATACTCGAGAAAATGCAATGAATTGACAACTTTGATTATCTGCTCTACATTCAATAATTTATGTGATTTGAATGTATTATTTGTATAATTTTATAAATAAGTAAATAAATGACATTATCCTAAAGCCGGGAGAAATAACGTTCGGTTAGTTAAGTAAAATTTGAAGTTAAATCTTCCTCCATAGAGCGGCATTGCACTTTCTACCGTTGCATTGACGTTTGACTTCATGTTTGACTTAAATCCAAGTGAACTGAATGTATCAGGTTTGTAAGAACCGTTTATCTGGTAACTACCATTACAATCACTGTTGACTTTAATTCTAGATTTGTGTTTGAAATTTTTCACATTTAGTTTTTCATTAAATAATCGATGTTTTGTCGATATTTTTATAAAATGATCGATTGTTTTTTTATTTTTTGTGTATTTTATCCTGTTGGAAAATAATCGATTGTCTATAATCGATTATCTGAACAATCGATTATTTAATAATCGATTATTTTTCTTAGCATCGCCCATCTCTAGAACAAAGATAGCGGAAATCCATTCTTTGGGATGGTAAGTAAATCAAATTTTATTGAATTTGAAAGCATAAAATTCATACCAGACTATGTGAAATTTAATCAAGGGTCGGGCGAGTTACCAGACCATGTGAAATATAATCAAGGGTCAGGCGAGTTACCAGACCATGTGAAATATAATCAAGGATCAGGCAAGTTACCAGACCATGCGGAAAATAATAAATAAAAGTCTGATATATCACTAGACCGATCGAAGTTGAGTACCGGAAAGACTACGTCGAACAGTACTATGGTCGGAAATTATTTATATTAGTACTGCTAAAAGGCAATCTCAGATATGATCCTAGTCACGTGATAATAACAGAACTACAAAGCATAAAGTGTGAATTATTTTTCAGATTAAAGGAAAACATGTTATCAAACATGTCATCTATATCCACTTTAGAAAATTTTGACTGTGGAGGAGAGCCTAGCTCGGTCGGGATAAGATGGGAGAAATGGAAGAGAGCGTTCGAGGTTTTTCTCCAGGCCTTGGACGTGACCAACCACGCGAAAAAGAGAGCGATACTTTTTCATACTACAGGGTTATCATTACAAGAAATTTACTATAATATACCAGGAGCACACACCGATGAAACTCAAGACACCGACGTATATAAAACGGCCATAGCAAAGCTTGATGAGTATTTTTCTCCAAAACAAAGCAAGATCTATGAGAGACACCTATTCCGTCTTATGAAGCAAGAAGCAGGTGAAAAGTTAGAAAAATTTCTGGTTCGACTACGTTATCAGGCAGATAAATGAAAATTTTCAAACATCGAAGAAAATCTTATAGACCAAATTACGGAAAAGTGTTCCTCGACAGAGTTGAGGAAAAAGATTTTAATTTCCGGAGATAAGGCCCTTGAAACCATAATAACAAAAGCAAACACCCTCGAAGCCGTTAACAGACAGCTCGAAGGTTTCAACGACAAGCCTACTACAAGTGAAATCAATAAAATATAAACTAAACGACAACCCTACAAGAATAATTGCACAAGATGTGGGGAGATTATCAATCGCAGGATAGAATGTGCCTAGCAAGAAACAAAAAATGTGCTAAATGTGGTTACATGGGACATTTCTACGACTACTGTAGGACAAAGAAAAGGAAGTGGAACACAGAAAACTTTGAAAATAAGAATACGAAATAGCATCAAGGGAAATACAAGAAGAATGACCCCAACCCTGCGAAAAAGGCCCAAAGCAGTGAGGAGAATGTGGATTACGTGTTCCACATTGATGACGACACCGAACTCGACTGTGAAGTAGGAAAAGTTCCGGTGAAGATGTTAATTGATTCGGAATGCAAATGTAACCTGATAAATAAAAATACTTGGAAGTTCATGAAAAGAAATACCGATACCACTTGAAGAAAAAGTTAACAGGAAATTGCAAGAACTAGTGGAAGCTGATATAATCGAGCCAGTAAACAAACCTAGCAACTGGGTTTCTCCAATAGTACCCATACTAAAAGAAAATGAGGACATTCGTATATGTATTGACATGAGAAGGGCAAATATGGCCGTCATTCGAGAAAACCACCCTCTTCCAACAATGGACATATTGTTACCTAATTTCAGAAGGGCGAAATACTTCACCAAATTGGACATTCAGGACGCATTCCACCAGGTAGAGATAACACTGAATTCACGAGACATAACAACATTCATCACAAGTAAAGGTCTGTATAGATTTAAAAGACTAATGTTTGGCATAACGTGTGCACCTGAAACATTTCAGAAAATCATGGAAAGGATGTTACTAAGTTGTGAGGGCACTATAGTTTTTATAGACGATATTTTAGTATTTGGAGCGAATCTGGAAGAACACGATAAGAGACTAACATACACCATGGAAATTCTAAAAGAAAATAACGTACTTGTAAACACAAGAAAATGTATCTATAGAGCGATGACAATACAATTTTTAGGACATGAACTATCCGGGAGAGGAATAAGACCATTAACGAAATATATTACTACTATAAAAGAATTTAGATCACCAAAGACCATTGACGAGGTCCAAAGTTTTCTAGGACTTGTGAATTTCGTAGGAAAATGGATACCGAATATGGCAACTATTACGGAACCGCTTAGGAAAATTCTAAGAATGAAACTAGGAAAACAAACGGACATTACGGCATTCTGGAAAGATGAACAAGACCTAGCATTCCATAACCTCAAGACTGCTTTAACGAGGACACCAACGCTCGGATATTATGTCCCCAACGATCGGACACTAGTAATAGCAGATGCCAGCCCTGTCGGGTTAGGAGTAGTTCTTATACAATTTAATGACAAAGGACCCAGAGTGATAGCCTATGGAAACAAAAGCCTTACAGATTGTGAAAAAAGATATTGCCAAACAGAAAAAGAAGCATTGTCACTAGTATGGGCAGTAGAACACTTCAAAATATACCTATTTGGTAAGAGCGAGTTTGGACTAGTCACGGATCATAAACCACTAGAAGTCACATTCGGGTCCAGATCGAAACCCTGTGCAAGGATCGAAAGATGGGTTCTACGTCTACAAGCTGTCAAATATAAAGTAGTATACCGACCGGGCAAGTTCAATATAGCGGACTCTCTCTCAAGACTCGGCAATAATTACGCAGCACAGCCATTCGAAAACGAAAATTACGTCAACCAAATTTTAGAATATACAAGACCAGTAGCCGTCTCCCTGAAAGACATCAAAGCATATTCTGAAAACGACGTTGAAGTCACTAAGGTCAGAAAGGGTTTATACAAAAATAATTGGGACAAGGAAATCAATGCCTATAAATTATTCGAAACCGAACTGTGCTACCAAGAGGGAATTTTACTGAGAGGTACAAAAATTGTGATACCAGCTAAGTTGCGCCAAAGAATTCTGGAAGCTGCACATGAAGGTCATCCGGGCATAGTGGCCATGAAGACCAGACTCCGTACAAAAGTGTGGTGGCCCCGAATAGATAAAGACGCTGAGAACTGAGTAAAAAGCTGCAAAGGGTGCACTTTAGTATTTGCACCCGATCCACCTAACCCACTGAAACGTAGAATTTTACCAACAGAATCCTGGGTTGACACCGCGATTGATTATTTAGGACCTCTACCAAGCGGCCACTATATATTTGTTATCATTGATTATTTTAGCCGCTATAAAAAAATAAAGATTACAAAAAGCACAACTAGCGAGGAAACCATAAAGATGTTGAAGGAGACCTTCTCAAGAGTGGGATTCCCAATGACCATCACAGCTGACAACGGTAAGCAGTTCATAAGCGAAGAGTTCGAAGAGTTTTGCAAAGAAAACAATATCACGCTATATAATACTATCCCCTATTGGCCTCAGCAAAACGGAGAAGTGGAGAGACAAAAAAAACAGAAATATCCTAAAACGACTGAGAATAAGTCAAATCGAAAAAAATAACTGGAGAAATTATTTATTAACTTACTTTATAATGTACAATAGTACATCACATTCGGTGACAGGGAAGTCACCATCAGAACTTTTCTATCGTCGACTATTTCGAGATAAAATACCGACCTTGAAGGACATAGAAAACAAGATAATAGATGAAGAAACCAGTGACAGAGACAAAGAATTAAAAGAAAAAGGGTGTACGAAATAATTCGCTTCTGTGCGTGCGAGGTGCTCATGGACCTCGCGGCGTGGTCGTGAAAATTGTCTTCCACTATTTATTTTCTGTTAGTAATAGCACTTTATTTCACGTGAATATAACAGAGAGAGAACTTAAGAACAACCGGCGAGATTCGTGGTTGGTGTCGATCTGCAGAATCGTGCGTGTCGCTGTCGTAAGAGAAGAACAGCGGAAAAACAATCGAAAAATGGGGGGGTGAGATTCCGTGCCGTTGCCGGGAGCGCGCGGAAATAAGCGAAGACACGTGGATGCCTGCAGGTTTGGCGCGAATATTTAAAGCGATCTCGCTCGTGCGATGCGTGGATCGTACACTGCCCGCCTTGAAGGACCTGACTTTCAACCTTACAAACACCGTCATAAACACAAGAGCAGTCATGAAGATCTGTACTCATAATGAGTCAGGACGGGAGAGCGAGTAATTAAATCTGAGTTACATCGTGGTTCCATCGCCATGACATAAATATTGATTCGAACGCAATGAATGATACAATATAAACTTAGAAATTAATAAACTTAGAACTAAGCGCATGTGACAGGATTACAAGAAACGCTGGGAATATAAGAAAACTATAACGAATAGAGACGCAACTAATCTAAATATAGTAAAGAGAAATTGTATGTTTCGTTTGAGCACTTAGCTCTCCATCGGCAGAATGCATAGCTTGGATAAGGGACGTATCAGTGAACCGTTGGAGGTTTTCACAGTAGCCCACCTATAGCGTTTTCGACTGACTGGAACTGACATGGGTTTAGCGCTCCCGGAGCGATTAACCCGAAGATACTAGGAACATATGTTCGACCGAAAATGGGTTATGAACTTGGGTTAGGTTCTAGTTACAATATTCTTTTCAATTTTATGATAAAATCGAAAGTTTATTGGTAAACTTACGCGTTATTATCGTTAAAGAATGCTTTGTTCCACAATAAACATGCACGTATAACCTGATTCTAACCTAACGTAGCTTTTTAGCACTGATGGATCAATTCGCAATGGTATGGGTCGAACATGGGTCGCATTTGGGTTATTTGTTTAGTAACCTAAAACAAAACTCGTGAAGTCATTAATCGCTCCCGGAGCGATTAATCCTGGTCCTGTCGAAAACGCTACTAGTCACACCATCGCCACCGGTGTGCAAATCTTGAATTCGACCCATCTTCCATAATAGAGGGACTAATCCTTGTTGTTTGATTAACACGAGTTGACCTATTTGCAACTGAGTGCCTTTGTTAGATATCCACTTTGATTTTTGCTGTAATTGAGACAAATATTCAGTGCTCCAACGCTTCCAATAATTTTGACGCAGTATTTCCACCCGTTGCCATCCACTGAGACGAATCTCGTTTACATCGGTGATGTCTAGACGAGGAAAGCTGTTCAATTCCTCGTCGATCAGGAAATGCCCTGGTGTTAAGCAATGAATGTCGTTAGGGTCCGCTGATAGCGGAGTTATGGGTCGCGAGTTTAATATTGCCTCAATCTTACATAACAATGTTAGCATTTCTTCGTAGGACAGATGTGCGTTGCCTATCACGAGACACGGTAGTGTCTCGCGCCAAGTATAAGCGACTAAGTATAAGCGACAAGCTAAAACCACGCGCGCGACACCGACCGTGTAGTTTACGCGAGTACGCGAGTTGACGGGCCCTCAGAATTTCAGATCTCAACAACGGCTGATCCGACGAACTTGAGACTGCGCTTAATCGATAGCTTGGGTACGATTTGCATAATAAAAGTGTTTTTACTTTTCTCCTACGTGCCCCATGAGTGGAGATTGCAATGCAAAGTCCGCATGTTGGGCAGATTACGTAGGTAGGATTAAGAACCGTCTTCGTCGTCTTGGTCGACAGGCCAGTGGAGGGTGAAATGTCCTTTTCACTTTTCTGTCGCAACGTGGCATTGGCGCTGCGCTGACGTGACTGACATTACGGATGTTACCGACGCGTAATATTACCGATGTTATTACCGACGACTTCCGAAAGCTCGGTTTACCGCCAAGTGCGCGTAAACATGGCAAAGCTGTCAGTGTAAGTGTGCGCGATCAGTAAACGTGTAACGATTAGACCGCTCAACTTTCCCGGTTTCGGATTCCGGACCGGACTCCGGCGGATGTATTTATCACGCGGATAAATAAGGTACTCGATCAGACGCGCGGTTCTGATCGACGGTTGGAAGGGTGAGCGTCCCGGTTTCGGTGTTTGACGTGCTGTGTGATCGGCGGAAAGGAATAGAATCGAAATCCTCCGTTCCTCCTGTTCGCCGAATATGCTCAGCTCCAGGGCCGTCGGGAGGAAAGGAGGAAAAGATCTTAGTTCGCTCAGTGAGGTAGATCGCTTGGGAGGGATCGGAAATAAGTCTTACAGGTGTTTATGGTTAAACAATAAGCAACGTGGTTTATTCAAAGGATATCTACAGTGGAATAGAGGTAATTACAAAAAGTACGCCCTGTGATCAAAATATAAAAGGAAAAGAAAGGAGGATTAGTGTGTACAATGAGTCCGCCCTGTGATTAAATACAAGAAAGGAATATGATTAGACGGATTATGTTGATATACGGGGAGTACGCAACGGGAATTGAGATACCGGGATACAAGATATAATTGGCCGGATTGATAACAGAGTACAGGAGTAGCGGCCGGATCGGAGTACGGAATACAGAATGATACGGCTGGTCGGATTTAATCGGAAGTAAATAAAACTGACGCTGGATCACAGAATATAGGAAAGTAATACAAGATACGCTTTATGCGCAAACGGATCGGAATATCATTCGAGGCTAATACTAAACGCTGGTAATGCTGGAACAATCGGAAAGGACGTTAGTTACGGGATCCTCAAGTATTCTGGAAGGAAGAAAAATGACGGTATTAACGCTACGAAACTTACGGCTAGATAATCTTTCTCCCTCCCGAAATATTACCCCCCAGAGCTTTACACCGCTCGGGGGTCAGGAAAAAAGGATCGGAACAGGCCAGGAACACGCCCGAGCAGCGCCTCGTTATGCGTGTATCTCAGTAGCACTTGTACAACGGGCAGCACCACGCTTCTTGTACGCTACTGCGGACGGATAGGAGACCGGTATGGGAATCAGTAGTATTGTACATCGGGCAGCACCCCGTTCTTGTACGCTACTGGAGCACACGACGGAGCAGCGCCTCCACCTGTCGTGTACTCCGGTCTGGTATATCGCCGGCGGACAGGAGCACCCGTGAAACCGGCGTATACCGCAGCGGAGGTACCCGCTGCCGGGTGTCGTCGCTCGGTGCTCCGAGGAAAGACTAGATGATAGCGCTCGCTCCGGAGGGGCTTTTATACCTCCGGAGCATAGGCGCGCGGGTGGAGGCGGCGGGGGTAGGCGCGGCGTTGCCACCTCCGCGTTGTTATGGTAACCGCGGCTCTATTGTGTTCTTTCTCGCGCGCGGCATGCGTGGTATGCGTGGTATGCGGGTTTTTTGCCACCGGCGCGTGGTATGCGGGTTTTTTCCCGCTTCCGGCCGCGCCTTCCCGGCTACCTCCATTATAAACGTAAACATAATTCTTGTGCTAGATCTTGGATCGAGATCTCCGAGAACCGTGTAGTTAATATATCGGTGTCTAGGTGTATTAATACCTTGAACTCGATGTCCACGCATCTCAGGTCGCCGATGACGACGTCCAGACAGTGCGCTCCGTAGTTTTCGGTGTCTA
>NW_011966791.1:0-2785 GCF_000949405.1 Vollenhovia emeryi | reverse complement strand
TTTGAACCGCCCTCGTAGTGTAAAATTTACGAATAAGATCATTAAATAACATAAATTAATTACCTCTCGGCAAAAGTTAACCCAATCAACTGCTGTGTTTGGTGAGTTGTCTAGTTCTTGTTCCAAAAATCTTTGTCGAGGGATATTCATCATCAGCACATAGCATATTATTCGACAAATCATTGACATATGTAAATTACCTCTCGAAAACCACGTTTCAGTCAAAGCACTTATTTTATAATTGCAAATTAATCTCTTGCGCTTACGTCTTTGCACCTTTTTATAATAATGTTGTGTACAGTGTAAAATTAATGGTTGCCCACCTTTCAATTCGACAACATTATTGCAACGTGGACACTTAATGTTTTCACGTATAACATTCTTTGTACACAAATACTTTAACAATACGTCGTAATTTGTCGTTAGAGCGAGAAATTCGTAAAATTTCATTTTCCCACAATCTATTGATACGAATGGTACGATAACTTGTCGTATACTGGCTCATTTCCCCTGCTGTACAGTCTCACAGTCGCAAGAAATATCAACAACAACATTTCCGAGGTGTGGAGTGGATCTCGCTTCACGTGAAATGAAATCGTATATGTACTACAAAGCACATGCTTAGATGAAAGGACAGATATAAGATTTAGATTCAATCATTTTTCTATCACTCGTACAGTAAAAATGAATAGGACGTAAAATGCATATTTCAAAGAGATCTACAACTGGGGTGGGGGCAGGGAGGGGGGATGGAGCGGGGAAAGGAGGGGGAGGGGGTGGGACGGGGTAGGAGGGGTGGGGGCGGGAGGAGGTGGGGCGCGCGCAGCGCGCCGTGCTAAACGCGCTTGCAACTTACGTGTTTATGAAATTTTTTAATAACTTTTTAACGAACCACGAGCGACGGCTAAAACCTTCTGAAGGTCACTCAGGGTCATGACCTTGACAACATATGTCAAGGTCATCGAGATTGGAGGGTGGTCCGTTATTCTATATAATTACCCAAATCGGCGCCAATTAACAGATCAATTTCCGAGGATACGTGAAATTATCGGCCAATTTTATGTTGTGTGGTATTGCAATGTTCTTGCGATCTATTGTTAACGCAGGTAACTTGCTTGTGATTTGATCGGTAACTATGCACTCGATGGGAGTCGCGAAGGAATTTACGCGCGATTGAATGGTAAACGTCGCAACGTGATGCGCGGTTGAAGATACTTGATTTATGCCTTTTATGGAGATATTCAGCGGGCGCGATTTTAGTTTTAATGTTTCAAAGAATTTTCTGGTAATAAAATTGGCTTGTGAACCACAATCAGTGATGCCAACTCAGTAGGTTTCCTACTAAATCTAGTAGTTTTCGGAAATCGGCCGTAGGAAATTTTCGGTGTCAGTAGGGTAGTAGGAATTGTAGTATCAGTGTCACCAACTCAGTAGGCTTCCTACTAAATCTGGTAGCTTGCGGACCATGGACCTAAGAATCTATGGATCGAGCACGAAGTAGGAGAACGGGCAAGGGGGCTGTTAAATTTGCGGTAAGGGGGGCGAGAGTGCTCTCCTTTTCTGTCCTCTTAGTATCTCTTTCTACAAGAGGTCACATTCGGCTTGATGACGCAATATTTCGCGCTGAATGAGAAACAGGTGTAATTTTTGTGTTGAGCCGGTACGTAATTTTATTTTCTTACTAATTGTAAGTATTATAGTATTCGAAAAACAATTAGCTGTTAATTACGGTAAATAGATTAAATTTTGGTTTCTTCTCCTATAAAGAGAAAGAGTAATAACCTCAACGTCAATGTAAGAAAAAAACCGTCGTACACGCAAAAGTACCGAGTCGAATGGAAATCGGACGACAACTTAAAAGATTGGATCCAACCCATTCCAACAGATATTAACTCAGTACACTGCAAATTTTGCAAGTATATTTTGAAGGCGCATTATAATCTGCTCATTGAGCATACCAAGACTAAAAAACATATAAATGCTGCTGAGCCCTTTTCTTCAGCACGGCAAACACAACTTCCTTTTAAAGCTGCACCCAAGCTGGGTAAAGAAACTGCTGCTGCTGAAGTTGGAATGGCATTATTTATAATAAATCATTGTGCTTTACGTAACATAGATCATCTCTGTCAACTTAACAAGAAAATTGTTAACACTGCCAAAGGTGTTGAACAGATCCAGCTTGGCCGCACTAACAAGGGAACGGTCGGAAGTGTCCCTCACCGATTTGAATGAGCTTTGGATATGTTGTAGAGCATAAAAAAGTATATATAACTATTTATTGTTTCCCCTCGGGGATTACAAGGCGTTTTTTTTTAGCGGAACGTTCCCAAACCTCTTACATTTGTCCTCTTCTCCACATATCCGACATATCAAATCCGCTGTTTCAACCAGTTTATAATAAAAATAACCATCAAACAAAAAAACAAAAAACGAACAAACAAACTTACAATCTAAAAATTATACAGTTGTGGCGTTTTTCAGGAACGTACCCAAACCTTTACAATCTTTAATATGCGCTCGCAACCGACCGATCTCTCCCTCTCTCCACGCACGCTCGCCACCTATCGCTCGCACGCCCCCTCTCGCTCGCATATTCTTCCCCCCTCTCCTCTCTCTCCCTCATGGACTTCCGTTTCCCCTCTCTCTCCTCAATCTCACATCCTCCCCCCCTTCTGCTTCTCTCACACTCCACCTCCCTCATCCATTCTTCACCTCCTCCCTCCTCTCCCAGGATCCTCTCATACACTGCCTGCCATGCTTCCCCCTTTCTTTCACTCCAATCCAT
>NW_011966790.1:27992-32353 GCF_000949405.1 Vollenhovia emeryi | reverse complement strand
CAGTAAAACGGCTAAAGTTAAGCAACGCACCTAAGTCAGTCATCGTCGTCGAATAAGATAGAGTCGAGTTATAAAATATATGCATACGTGTGAGCACTGTGGTTGCTGGGCTCTAACTAATTTGTTGGTCATGTCTTACGAACAATACAAGGTGATATTTGATTATTGCGAACTATACAGTTTTGATTACACAGTCGTATATTACATTTAAGTGTTCGATGCCTGTTTGTAAATTGAATGTATTATCGGTCTTGTTTTTGATAAAAGACATTTCGGCGATTTCTCTTTTTCTCCTAAGGCGCTTACTATATAAAATTTTTTGTTTCGGCCAATTAAACTCGTGATCATGTAACACACAGTGTTCGCTGACCACGGAGCGGTAGCTTTCGTCTTGTTTGATCTCATTTCTATGTTCTTTAATTCTGGTCAGAAGGTGTTGTTTGGTTTGTTCAATGTAAGAGGCTTCACAGTCATTGTGATAAATACGGTTGATGACTTTGGTTTTTTGTCCCAATTTATTTGGCCTTTACCTTTTTTAATAATTTCATCTAATTCTTTTGGGACAGTATAGATAGTGTTTAGGCCTATTTTTTCAAGTTCGTGCTAATTTTATCCGTCAATCCGTTAATATAGAGAAGAATAGTCCTTTTTTGGGTCAAAACTTTTCTTAATAATAGCGGTCGCGCAATCATGAATGATGAGTGATATGCCGTCTCTCTTTAACACATTAAGTCTAATTTTTCCGTGTTTATTAATAGTTTTGTTAGGAAAGGAGTTATTGATTAAAATTTTCTTAACAAGATGGATATTCTGTTTCCAGAATTTTTATCAGAGAGTAAACTTGCGTAGTCAACTAAGCTAATAATGGTGTTAATCTTGTATTTAAGGGGGTGGCTAGAAAAATAATTAACGTACTGTCCAGAGAAGGCAGGCTTTAATAAGTGTCACGTCGAGAAACGGGAGAGTTGTGTGATTCGGTTTCATAAGTGAATCTCAATCGTGGAAGCGAGGGGAGAGAAATACTATGGGTAACGTTTGCAAGTATAGACAAGAAAAAAAAGTGACGAGGTGGGAGAGGAAGCTAAGAGAGAGAAAGGAGTGGATACAGTACGATCTGACGGACACAAAGAGAAGAATAGAGTGAAGGATTAGAAGGGAAGCGGAAGTAAAGAGAAGGGAGGGGATGAGAGTAGGGATGGGCTACATGAAGTTATGGATAGAGGGGAAGTTGTTGGTGTGGGATGAGATAAAGGAGGAGTTGAGAATGAGTCAGAGGGAGGGGTGAAAAGAGAGAAAAAAACAAGGAAACGGGAAAGGAAGAAAAGAGGAAGATGAGAAGGTTTTTTGTAGAAGGACCAGTCTGGGGATGAGAGGAGTTGGAGAGGAAGGGAGTAAGAACAGGAAACAAAGGAAAGAGGGAAGAAAAGGGGGAAAAGAGAAGGATATAAGGTTGGTTTTTTTAATGTAGCAAGGATGGAAAACAAGGATGGGCACTTGTGGGGGAAATTGGGGGAATGGGACATAATGTTCCTGAGTGAAACGTGGCTTCGGGGGAACGGGTCGGAGAGGATAAGAACACGGCTGCCAAAAGGTTTCATTTGGGAAATGCAGGAAGCAAGAGAAAGGAATAAAGAAGGAAGAGTAATGAGAGAATGATAATGGGAAGAAGAGAGGGGATAGAATTTGAAAAAGAGGATGGGAAGAATGGGAAGGAGGAAATGATGACCGGGAAAATAAAGCTAGGGAGAAAATGGTAGAGGTTAATAGGGGTGTATATACTTCTATATGAATAAGGATTTGGAAGAAAAGCTAGAGAAATTGCGAGTGGATGGAGAACAGGTAGGAAGGGGTTATGCTGTTGATAGGAGGGGATTTTAATGCAAGGACGGGAAGGGGAGGCGGAGAGTAAGAGATGATGGAGTGGAAGAGGAGGGGGAGAAGGAAAGGGGGTCGAGGGATGGGAAGAGTAATGGAGAGGGAAGGAGATTGTGTAGATTTTTGGAGATGGGGTGGTCGATACTGAACGGGAATGTGGGGGGAATGAGGAGGGGGAATGGACGTACACACAGGAGGGAGGGGAGGGTCAGTAATAGACTACGTGTTGAGAAGTGAAGAAACAAGGAAGAGGTGGATAGGATAAGAGTGGACGAGAGAATAGACTCAGATCGTCAACCTATGACGGTATGAGTGGGAGGGGGAGGAGAGGAAGAGGACAAGGAAGAACAGGGGTCAGGAAGAAAAGAAGAAGGAGGGGTGTAAGGACGGAGGAGGGAAATATAACCTTTGAAGAATATTTCGGAAAAAAGAGAAAGAAGGGGAAGAGGTGGAGGAAGATTGGGGAAAGCTAAGTGAGAGGGTAAGGGAAGTGGTAAAGAGGGTGGAAAAAGAGAAGGGGGAAAGAAGAAAAGTAGTTGGCGGGACGAAGAATGTAGGGAGCTAAAAGAAAAGGTAAAGAAATAATTAAGGAAATAAAAGAGTCAAGGGGGAGGGAGGGTATTATAAGGTGTTAAAGAGAAAATGTAGGATTTTATGTGAGAAGAAGAGAGAAAGGGAGAAATGGGAGAAGGATATAGAAGGGGTGAGAACAGAGGGGCAGGTATAGAAGGTAATAGGCAGAGAAAGGGGTGGAAGAAACAAGTGAAGCTGAAGATTAAACTAGAGGAATGGGAAGGATATTTTAAAGAGTTATTGAGAGGGGTGGATTAGAGAGTGAAAAGGGAAGGAGGAAAGACCAAGGTGATGAGGTGCTGGGGGGAGGGAGGCGGAAGAAAATAAGCTGGAACTGGAAGGGAAAAGAGATGAGCAGGTGAAGAAGTTCAAGTACCTGGGATATACGCTGATGGCGAATGGAGCACAGAAGGTAAAGGTGAGGGTAGAGGTGAAGAAAGGAGCGGTAATGATGGGAAAAGTGTAGGGGATAGGTAAAACAAGATTTTGAAGGGATTGGCCGAGAAAGATGACTGTTTCACAGGCTAGTACGGCCGGTGATGGGTTATGGAGTGGAAATATAGGGATAGAAAGAGAGGGAGGAGGTGGAGAGGATGCAGGATAGGTTTCTGAAATGGATAGTAGAGGTGGGTTGGGATACACCAGAGTACATGGTGACGGAGAAATTTCAAAAGGAAGAGATAAGAGGGAGGACGGGGATGACAGCGTGGAGATATGAAATGTTGCTAGGGGAGGGGGAGGAGAGAACTTGCGGGAAGGTGTTGGGAAGAGATGAGAGGAGAGCAAAAAGGGGGTAGGTGAGGGGAAAATGGGAAGGAGAGAAAAAAAGATATTTATAAAGAAAAGGGTGGAAAATAGGGAAGATAGAGAAAATGAGAGACGAGGGGATGTTGAGAGATGATGAGGTGGTGTGAAGGGAGAAGAGATGGCAAGAGAAGGAAAGATGGAAAAGAATTTAGGAGTCAAGAACTAATGTATGGTACAAGAGGATAAAGGGAACAGGAGTTCCGGAATACTTAAAGAAGGGTTAGTAGGAGGAAAGAGGGCAAAGGATAGCAAGGTTCAGACTAGGGGATGAAATGAAAGGGGGCAAGTACTGGGAGGAGGAGGAAAAAAGAAGTGTAGGGAATGTGTATGGAGGGAGGAGACGTGGAAGCATGTACGGGAGGAATGCACGAGTTGGGGGAGGGAGAAAGGGTGGCAGGAAATGGTAGATGTGATATTAGGGAAAAGAGGAGAGCGGGAGGAATGGTTGAAGAAGATGGAGGAGAGGGAGGGAAGTAGAGATGGATGACGGAGGAATGAAAAGTATGGAAAATATGTCGGAAACGGAGGTCCAGAGGTATTGATGGATGAGTCCCAAAAAAATTAGATAAAATTGTTAAAAGAGGCAAAGTTCAAGTAAATTGGGACAAAAAACCGAAATCATCTACCGTATTAATTGCAACGACTGTGGAACCTCTTACATTGGCAAAACCAAACGACACCTGACCAGAATTACAGAATATAAAAATGAAATAAAAAAAGACGAAAGCTTCCACTCCGTGGTCAGCAAACACCGTGCATCACATGATCACGAGTTCAACTTGTCAGAACCAAGAATTTTACATAGCGAGCGCCTCAGGAGAATAAAAATCGCCGAAATGTTTTTTATTAAGAAGACCGATAACACACTAAATTTACAAACAGACACCGAAAACCTAAATGTAATATATACAGGGTGAGTCACAACATTTCTGCCAGAGCTCGTGAGAAGGTAGAACGGATCGAGATGAACAGAAAAGTCCTGTACCATTTGCAATTTTCGCAATAGTTAACGAGTAATTAATTATAAAAAATCGTCGTCTTTGCCCTGCCCACTGTCCAATTCGAGCGCGTGGCGAGATGTGACCGCCCGGCGATCGATATTGCCA
>NW_011966790.1:23177-27916 GCF_000949405.1 Vollenhovia emeryi | reverse complement strand
CGGCGATCGATATTGCCAGGCGAGGGGGGGGGGGACAGCGCGCCGTTGCCGGCGAGCTTACGTCGCCGCTCCCGTGTCTCGTGTCCCCACCCCTCGCCTGGCAATATCGATCGCCGTGCGGTCACATCTCGCCACGCGCTCGAATTGGACAGTGGGCAGGGCAAAGACGACTATTTTTTATAATTAATTACTCGTTAACTATTGCGAAAATTGCAAATGGTTTAGGACTTTTCTGTTCATCTCGATCCGTTCTACCTTCTCAAGAGCTCTGGCAGAAATGTTGTGACTCACCCTGTATATATAACTATGTAATCAAAACTGTTCAGTCCGCAATATCACCTTGTATCATTCTTAAGTCATGACTAACAAATCAGTTCGAGCCCAGCTATCATAGAGCTCAGACATATACACATATTGTATTTTATAACTCGACTCTGTCTTATTTGATGAATATGACTGACTTAGGTGCGTTGCTTAACTTTCAACTGAACCCTCTTTACTTATTAACCTACATTATTTCATAACTGCGTTGTTGTTGTTGTTGTTGTTGATTTGCAGTATCACTCGAAAAGGACCCGAAAGAATAGGGTCGAAACGTTGTGTAATAAATTGATTAAATAACACAGGTTTACAAATATCGGTCATTTTTGGACCCGAGAAGACAAGAGTGTTTTTTCACGTATTTTTGCGCGCCGAATTCAAATCCGTCGCCCGTTTCCCGCCATCAGGTCAGATTTTTGAGATTTCATATGTTTGTAACATACAAGGTGTGTCCCAAAAGTCATGAAATATATTTTTTTATCGCACCCCTACTGGTCGCAGCGTGTTCGAACCAGTTGGGTGAGGTGGGGGGGACCCTTAGCTTCATTGCACACCAACGGTCAGTCTGCTGCGAGAATCAGAAGAATCAGAATAGCTGATTTAGTGCACCCTTGTTTCGAGACCACGTCACGACGCGCGATGACTACTTTCTAGCAACGTTGGGCGATCAAATTTTGCACAAAACTCGACAAAAAAAGTTACCGAAACTCACGAATTGCTCAAGCAAGCGTACGGGGAGTCTGCTCTATCGTATGTGCAAGTTTCGAGTTGGGTGAAGAAGTTCAAAGAATCAACAACCCAAATCGATGAAAATGTGACTCGTGTGTGTGATTTGTTAAATTCTGACCGACGAATAAATGTTCAGTTATTAGCTGACACTCTGAACATTCCGAAAACTACTGTGCATCGCATCGTTACGTAAATTTGATCGCCCAACGTTGCTCGAAAGTAGCCATCGCGCGTCGTGACGTGGTCTCGAAACAAGGGTGCACTAAATCAGCTATTCTGATTCTTCTGATTCTCGCAGCAGACTGACCGTTGGTGCGCAATGAAGATAAGGCCCCCCCCCCCTATTTCACTCAACAGGTTCGAACACGCTGCAACCAGAAGGGGTGCGGCAAAAAAATATATTTCATGACTTTTGGGACACACCTTGTATGAGAGAAACTACAAAGGTTTTTGGGATGAAGGAATGCTTAGCGATTATTGTTGGTCTCTAACACGTTAAACGGACCCAAAACAATACAAACGGCTTAGTTCCACTGCACTCCATTTCTAATTTTTTGTATTTTGTCAAATAAAATGACAATTTATGGTTGAAAATTGATAAAAATGGTTCAATCATTTATCTCGAAAACCTGACCTGACGGCAAAAAACGGACTGCGGATTTGTGATCAGCGCCGAAAATTACCTTAAAAACACCTTAAAAGGCTGCTCGGGTCCAAAACCGTGTAAACCTGTGTAATTAGCCTGTTCGGTTAACTATAAATTTCTCGTCTCAATGAATTATAAGTATTAGACTATATTACATAAAGGAATTATACTTACATAAAATGGATAAGGAAAATAAAATACGTAGTAAGAATTTTACTAAAGATAACAAATTACAACTCGTAAAAGAATTATCAACTTATCATCATACCATTGAAAATAAAGCAACTAATCTGACGACTAATAAAGAAAAAGAAGAAACATGGACCAACGTTACTATGAATTTTAATAAGAATAAACCAAAAATACAGCAACGAACAGAAAAATGTTTACGTCTGTGTTGGGATAATTTGAAGAGACCAAAAAATACTGTGCGAAGCTACAGACAGAATTGTATAAAACAGGTGAAAGTTTTAATTCAGTTAATTATTAAAATAATGTATTTCTAGTAAATAATCCATTAGGAGTCTGATAACAGATTAGTAACAGAGTTAAAAGGATATCTGTTGACACACACACATATCCGTATCCGCAATCAGCTGGTGGTCTGTCGACAAAATATGCTGACAGAATTTGCACCAGATTGACAGCAAAAAGCAAGCAGAATCTGCAATATGTTTGAAAATATTAGAATGACAGATGTTCCACAATTTCTGCTATCAGTTTATTATCAACTCCTATTGTATTGTATTAGTTTTCTGGATTAAATCTTTATTTTATTTGTAGGTGGAGGTGTTCCAAGTGGAAAACCAAGTCCTTTATTAGAACAAGTTCTGGGAATGGTGACAAAAGCGGCTTACATAATCCAGATACTGGTTAGTTACACATAACGCAGTATCTAGATTATATAATCCGTTTTATTCTGATGCTATTACAATTCATGAAAACGCTCATGTTCAGGAATTATTATAAGATGACAATAGTCGCGATGATCCAGTTGAGGTGTTTACAGTAAGTTAATGCATAACTAAGATATGCAATGTATACGGATTTTCACTAATTTATATGCTTTAAATTTTTAGTATTTGTTGAAAAATAAAAATATTAAAAACTGGCTGGGTTACAGTAATAAAAATTTAAGATCGGAAATAAGTCCTCCTTTAAAGGAAAATCTTCCTTCACAGGACATTCTTCAAGTAACAGTATTTTTTCACAGAAAAGTCTTGCTTTAAAGGAAAATGTGGTGACATCAATACAAGAAAGATGTAAGAAACGAACGTATCAAGAAAGCTGTGAATTAGAAAAAGCAAAAATTGACCCATACAGCACAGAAAGATTGCAGGAAGATTGCAGAAATGTTACATTGTAAGATTGCAATATTGCAGCAATGTTGCGCAACATTGCTGCAACATTTCTGGAGGATTGCAGTAACGTTGAAATGTCCGCCCTCAGAAAGAGTGCAGTGCAACATTATAGCAATGTTGCAGTGCAATATTTTTGGAATAATTTCTTGTTGTACATAAGCAGAGAATTTACTAATTACATCCGGGCCTTTTTCAATACACAGCAAGCTATTGCGAAGCAACCTAAGGAGGTTATGTCGCTTAGCAATAGATGGAGATTGTGAGCAACACCACACTGATCAAGTACTTAATAATTCGTGCATTATTGGTATAAACGAAAATAACATTATAAAATTCTCGTAATTAGAAAAATTTTTTAAATAGAAACTATAGTATTTTCATTATTTTTGAAACATTACTGAAATATTGCTATCAAAAGTTTGCAATTTTATATCCCTGCAATGTATCTGCAAGATTGCAACATTTCTGCAATGTAACTGCAACCATCTGTGCTGTATGGGGACTTAACAAACACTAAAATCAAGTATAGAAAAGAAAAATATCTACAAAGTTGAAATATTGAAACAGAAATTAGAACAAGAGCAGCTAAAAGTAAAATTCTTAAAATTGTTAAAAATTATAAAATTAACATAATTATATTATAATATAGAAATTACAAATATACATACCGATCGCTATCATGTCGTATTACATGTTCAATTTTTTCTAGAATCATTATGAAGATAAGTACCCACACAGAACTAGATGTCCCATGGATATACATTTTAAGTCCCATTTACGTCCATACAGGTACGTCCTGGGACATAAATGGAACTTAACTAGGATATCCTTTTTTTGATATAATAGGGATATCCTCATAATATTATATCCTATGGACATTCAGCGTACATCCAAGTTGAAATTCATTATCTTAAATTTTTAATATATCATTACGACGTTTATAAACATATTAATTTTTTATTATTGAATTATTGTTACCTACTTTGAAGAAATCGAATATATTTCTTATTACTAAAAATATTTTATTAATATTAAAGTTGTACATAAATTATACAGGGTGTCTCAGAATTCGCGCATTCGGAATTTATAGCGTGATTATTCGTGCCAAAAAAAGTAACTTTTTCCTCTGGCAAAATTGTGTCTGAACATTACTTTTCAAATAAGAGCAACTATAAGGTAACGAATAAGCGCTTTTGGTAACGCGTGAATCAGGAGCGGCACGCAACATGTCGCAATATTCTCCACTCGTATAATTCATCGTGATAATCACACTTCTTTTCCGTGTAATACAGACACGTAAAACACATGAACGTTTCTGTCATGAAGATGTCTAAACATGACAGAAACGTACACGCTCAAACGCGCTGGCACGCCGTGCGCGTGCCGCTCCTTTCACGACTTACGTTTCTCTCTGCCTTGCCCTACGTCTACGACTGATTGTGAGACAGTCTTAAGCGTTTACGGATTGTTCTCTGCCATCAGCCTAACTCGCGTTGGTGCCATAGGATAAGGTAACGAAACGGGGCAGGTGGTGACACACGGCGGCAAGGAAGGGAGGTACTAGGTAGACGTGTTAAGCTCCGTTTACATGTCGAGTGAGACGCAAGGCATAGACAAAGGGAGGACCGTGGGGGAACTGCGAAGAAGAGAAAGGGCTGATTTGCTGAGTATAATGGATTACA
>NW_011966790.1:10315-12242 GCF_000949405.1 Vollenhovia emeryi | reverse complement strand
CTATAAAACGGCGAAAAAAAATCGTAGATCAATGTTCGACATCTCATTTTAAAGAGTAGGCTTTAATCTTCAAATTCATGCTAATGTGAGCCGCGAAATAAATTTTGGCAACTCTGAAGAGTCGTTTGGTTTGTGCGAAATTTTCGAAGTTTAAATCTTTCAAATTTCCACTCGCTTCCTAGTGTAAAAGCATCTTCGAGGAAAATCAACTTAGGCATGCGAAAGTAGAGGCTTCGCCCTTTAAACTGAGCCCAGAAACATTGTCGTACGATTTTGTTTCACGAAGTTATAGCACTTTAAAAATCGACAATTTTCGGCAATATTTTAGTGATCCTTTAATTTTGCTGTCGAGTGTACATATGTGTATACATATATACAGGGTGTCTGATGCAAAAGTAGCCACTTTGCAAATAGCGGTAGATTTGGTTAAACTAAGGAGAAATATCATGTACCGAGGTACAAAGTAACAATAGTTATCAACAAAGAAATTTATACGTTTGAGCGAATGAGGATGCAGGAGACGGTAGGCCAGACTCGGGAGGCATTTAAGAAAATCGATCGATGAGCGGGAGGTGGAGCGACGCGCGAGATACACCGTGGTGGGAAAAAACCTAGGTGCGGCGGGGAGCGCGGCGCGGGCGGCGAGCGCGGCAGCGAGCGCGAGCGGCGAGGAGCGCGGTGCGGGCGGCGAGGGGGGCAGCAAGCGCGAGCGACGGGCGAGGGGGGCAGCGAGCACGAGCGACGGGCGAGGGGGGCAGCGAGCGCGAGCGACGGGCGAGGGGGCAGCGAGCGACGCGCGGGCGACCCGAGACAAACATATGACGCCTAGCGCATCATCTTCCTGCCATCAAAACAGCAAGGGGACATAAGTCATTTTTAGGCGTCATATGTAATGTACTATAACATTTCGGATATTAAACGTCTCATGTAGAACAATTCTTTGTCTAGAATGATTACATTATCAAAATCAAATTCATGATTATGCTGTAGGCAATGTGTTTGTAGTATTCATGGATTACCTGGATTCACTCTTTTATGCGAGTGGACACAAGTCTACCAGTCTGACTAGTGTATGAGGCGTTACAATTTTTCCAGTTTAAATGATAAACTACATTACTATTGAACGTACAAGCTAATTTATCTTTATGTACCTTTATGATGCCGTTCATTTTATTCAGATCATAGAAATTATTCCTATTAATTTGTGAACCTAAACTCTTGAAACTTCTAAAAGTGTCTTAAATGTATAGGATTTACAGGAAACTTTTGTCATTAGGTTCGTTCTTCTTAGTAGTATGGGAAGATGTTTGTTCATGTGTGAGGTAGTTTAATCGATTCGTCAGTGTTTTGAAGATGAAATCAACAGGATAACCGTTTTTATTAGGGATGTGCCGGATAGTGAAATTGCCAGTTACCGGATATCGGATATCCGGTAATAACGTGAAACCGGATACCGCATATCCGGTATTCGACCGGATAGTGAAATTGCCGGGTACCGGATATCGGATATCCGGTAATAACGTGAAACCTGATACCGGATATCCGACCGAATACCAGATATCCGACCGAATACAGGATATCCGACTGAATACCGGATATCTTTAAAAAACAATATTATAGTACATATCCCAAGGAGAAATGAAAATCAAGATGATGTCAATTTGATGTCATATTGACAAAATTTACGTCATATTTTTGTCAATATGATATCAAACTGACGTCATCTTGACTTTCCATTTCTCCTTAGGTACATAAGTTGTAATTATTATTAGAAGTTTGAAGTGTCGAATGTTACTGCTGCGGTGCGCCTATCTCTTGAACATAGTATTTGATTCAGACAAACTTATGTATGAAATTACGCCCTTGATCAGAGCCCTCATTAAAATAATTTTACTTTTTTATTAATGAAATGAAATCTCTATAAAGT
>NW_011966790.1:6019-9095 GCF_000949405.1 Vollenhovia emeryi | reverse complement strand
ATATTCACGAACTTGTATATGAACATACGCAGTATGTTCTATTATGTTCTAGGAATATGCTATGCATGTTCAAATGATGATTGGTGTTTCTGGGCGCTGCTTGCTATGGGCGCGTTCCGTTTCGCATTATTTTCGCACCCAGCCAATCAGAATCCAACCAACAGCCACGTCGCGACGAGTTCGTCACATAACCTGAATTTTGTCAAACATCGTTTGAGAACGAACAAAGAAAGAAGGGTGAAAACGTGCTTGCTGAGAAGAGTTATCAATTTGATTATATATGCAGTGTGGAGTATATAAACATATTGTTCGAAACGACACATCGCGTCGCCAACAATTAAGTAGGGATCGTTATTTTTCGGCGATCCCTATTCCGCGTTTTGTTAGATCCTTGTCATGAGTCTCTCTCTCTGGCCGTTTTCTAGAAACATCTACGGAGCTCTTTGTCTCCACACAAGTCAACGACCCGTGTTATTGTTTGCGAGAGAGAGACTCATGGCAATAACAATTACCGGCAAGTTTGTCAAAACTCTCTGCCTCCGATCTAACGGCCCAGACCTGCGCACCCATGGTGTCAGCCTCGGAGCGCCAATCCACGTGTTTGATCGGGGCCCGCTCGGGCTGACTCTCGAAAGGCGATGCGCGGGCCAATTAAGAATTGCGATCTCCGATTTTGTGTGAAGGTCTAGCGTGTACCTCGCTAATTGACGATCTGTAACTTTACGCGACTCGATAAAACCAGCTGTCGCTGGAAATTCAGAGCCTTTTCTTCTAGTTTCGACGACGAGTAAAAAGTAGAATTTTGAGTGAGAGTCTTAGAGCGTGGTACGGTTTCGATTTCGCCCCTTTTGCGGTCCGTGTTCAACGCCGAACTAATATTCCGGTGACTCTGCAACGTGTGAGCATTAACTTTGTATTTTATATTAAAGTATGATTTGTGACTACTGAAAACTTTAAATCAGATTTATTATTTTCTAGAGTAAATAACATCAGGTAAACTTGGGTAAATTATTTTATGGAGGAAAGAAACTATTTATGTATGTTTGCGTTCGAGCCATGATAACCGGGCGCGGTGGTCAGCGGACCAAAAGGGGCAACCAACATTGCGAGCGACGCCCGGGGCACGCGGGGGGGGGGGGGCTCACGATCAAACAACTCTTTTTGATCGAGTTAAGCCAGGCGCGAGATTTATACGGCTCTAAAGAAATGGTCTCGAGACCGTTGCTCGAGAGACGCTACATAGAAAAACACGCGCGCTCGACGCGGCTTTGTCTCCACGAATTCACGTGTCGACGAAGCGTTGTCAACACACGAGACAAGGTGAGCGTCGAGCGACAATAATACAGGGAAATCAGCTGACGACTTCTCATGCTGTGTCAGCTGAGTTACTTGCGAGCGAGAAAATAACAGCTGACTTCCCGGTTTTAAAACGAAACTAGATAACAGAAGGGGAGAGGGTCATCGTTCGGATCCTTCTAGAATCTTCGGAGCCTGGGGGGTATAAAGAGGAGAACACCGGACCGGTCCGGGCTTCCTTCTTTGGCTAGTATCGAGAACGGTAGCATCGAGTTTCGTCAATCGCGCTAGGGTTGAGAATTTCGCTGTACATTCGTTGTAGATATTCTTAAATATAAACGTGCAGAGTGCTGTGAGGCTTTAAGAGATTTGGTTTGATTCGAGACCGCTAATCCTCAATTTCCTTTCTTCACGCGTGGCTTTCTCTTTCGCGGACAATGTATGTTAACAGAGGAGTGTACAGTGACGAGACAATGATTCTTAATGGAGTATGCGGTTTGTGTACCTTGGGAAGACCGTTTGCTCTCGGTAATACACCATCTCCTGAATATAACATTAGGTATTATTTTTAGGAAATAAAATCTCTTTCTCTTTACTGCTCCTTACTAAATAATAGAAAGTTAAATCATAGCTCACAATGTTGATATAAATCAATACGAAATGATAATGACCAATGCGTTCTAAACAGAATGGTCCTAGCAGTTTCGGCTTAACAATTTTATTTTTATTCGCCATTTCCAATTATTTATAAAAATTGTTTTAAAACTTAAGAAATATGTTATTAACGCCAAATATGAACATTACCAAATATGAACATATTTGGCGTTAATTTCTATAATTATAAATATCATTTTTATACAGGACACATAAAAATTCATCAATTTTCATTCTGCGAAATAATTATGGTCTTTGGAAAATTGTGTTCTAACAATTATATTTTTTACGTAAAGTAAAATTCATGAGCTTCGTATTTTGGAATGTTAAAAATCTCTGAGAAGAATGTTAAAAATAATGTTAAAAATAATGTAAACTCATCTTTTTTTTGTTGAAATTTATAAGATTTTGCTTTCACTTTTTACTAAATATCTTTAGTTCAATAAACGTTACAATTCTCACTTGCTTAATTATAATTAGGGTAATTATTTAGATTACGACACCCACCTCTAATAACCTCGGGCTTGACATATATTATAGAGGTCACCCTCTTGAGTGACCTGCAAAAGATTTTAACCTGCGGACGTTGTGTGTTAAAAAGTTATTTAAAAAACAATGTCGACCATATATGTAATTTTCAGACACAAATATTAAAAATTTTGAAAAATGTTTTAAACAAAAGTTGTAGATCTCTTCAAAATATACATTTTATGTCCTATTCATTTTTACTATACGAGTGACAGTTTTCGATAAAAATGATGGACTCTAAATCTTATATCTGTCCTCTCATCTAAGCATGTGCTTTGTAGTACATATACGATTCCACATGGGTTTGCGACTTTCCACGTGAAGCGAGATCCACTCCACACCTCGGACATAGTTTGGGTAGGGTTATATTTTAACGAGGTGAAGCCCCCCGTAGGGGGGCGGAACATACTGTCTCCACGCATGTACTTCCGCCGTTGTACTGTTCCACATGGGTTTGCGACTTTCCACGTGAAGCGAGATCCACCCCACACCTCGGACATAGTTTGAGTAGGGTTATATTTTAACGAGGTGGAGCCCCTCCGCAGGGGGGGCGGAACATATTGTCTCTACGCATGTACTTCCGCCGTTGTACTGTTCC
>NW_011966790.1:3448-5897 GCF_000949405.1 Vollenhovia emeryi | reverse complement strand
ACATGGGTTTGTGACTTTCCACGTGAAGCGAGATCCACTCCACACCTCGGACATAGTTTGGGTAGGGTTATATTTTAACGAGGTGGAGCCCCCCCGTAGGGGGGGGCGGAACATACTGTCTCCATGCATGTACTTCCATGACGTATGACAGATGGAGATGGGAGGAGAGTTATAAGATTTAGAGTCCATCATTTTTTTCGAAAACTATTACTCGCACAGTAAAAATGAATAGAACATAAAATGTATATTTCAAAGAGATCTACAACGTTTGTTTAAAACATTTGTCATGAGTGCGATATACCGCACATCAGACGACGACTTCGCACGCGGCAAGGTATCAGATAATACCTGCCGTATGCGACGTAAACGAGTATCCGGAGCAAAGTACGAATCCATCGAAGCCGCGCATACAGTTGCTAACGGAACAACTGCTTACTAAACAATAAGTGGCCTGACAACAGGGCCAAGCGCGATTGATATAAAAAGGAATGGAAAGGAAGGAAGGCGGGTCAATCTTAAGTGAACTATACGAGTGTATGTATCTATGTAGATTTTAATAAAAATGGTTTTGATTAATATATTGGCATATGGCCTTTCGACACCGCGCATTTGTGCTCCTGGCAACGATCCCGACTACCCATGTCCTGGCCTAGTCAGCGGCATAACACATTTTCAAAATTTTTAATATTTGTGTCTGAAAATTACATATAATTGGTCGGCATTGTTTTTTTAATAACATTTTAACACACAACGTCCGCAGGCTAAAATCTTTTGCAGGTCACTCAGGTGGGTGACCTCTGTAATATATGTCAAGTCCAAGGTTATTGGAGATGGGTGTCCTAATCTAAATAATTACCATAATTAGTATTAATACTGAGACTAATATCAAATAAAGAAGTTTACTACGTGTACAAATACAATAATTAAAATAATAAGTACAGGAAAAAATATATTTATTGGTTGTACTTATCTACAACTTATTGTTAGACTTATAATGACTTTATATTTTTATAAATACTAAAAAATTCACAATAAATATTTGCCTATATTGTGAATTCAATAAATTTGTATACTAAAAATGGTATTCATGAAGAAGTATTCAGAATAAAAGAGTTGTAGAAAAAAGAGTTGTAGAAAGTAGATAGTAAGCCATAAAATACAGATTTACATGTTTATCACACTGGTTTAAGAGAAATTCTGAAGAAATCTTAATTGTATCTCATGATTACTGTTTCAAATATAGTAATACTCGTATAGTGATTCATGATGGATACAGTCTGAAATCATGCAATACATATTTATTTGCGGTTCTTTATTAATTGATTTCCCACTAATTATTGTGAAAATCGCAACGTAATATAAGATTTTTTATTTAGTTTAACCCATTTTACCTATCCATGAACATCAAACCTACTATCAAATATCCTGTATAATAAGGTGTGATTAATTGTGTATTTGTACAAACCTTCGATGTCACTAAATAGTATCTTCGATATCCTTGCGATGCTGACTTTTTTATCCCCCTTGTCATTTGTACACTCCCTCTCGGCGTTATTATTTGTACGGAATATCGACTCAAGGACCTGTCGCGAAAGTAACGGTGATGTTGGATGTTTTTTTGTATGCTCATTATTTACGTTGGCTGAAGCATCACATGAGCTTGTTTCGTTATCACATATGCTTGCTGTGGACATGCTGTCCGTAATCAATTTCTCAGTATCCGAGTCACCAGCATTACTGTAGTAATTATTACCGCTATCGGACTTCTTTAGAATCGACTTTGATACCCGGTGATGGTCTGTGAACGGTATTCCGTCGCAGTCTATTGAATCTGCTGATAGCGAAAATTTATTCTCGACACTCGTTTCTGAAACAAATTTTATTATATTTTATTACATTACTTTGCAACATATACATATAATAACAATCGATGAATAATCATGGATATTTAATCAAGAAATCGTATCATACGACCACGATTTCGACTGGTCGAAACAAAAAATCTTACATAACGAACGCATCAGGAGAAAAAGAGAAATAGCGGAAATGTTTTTCATCAAAAAGACCAATGACACACTTAATTTACAAACAGACACCGAAAACTTAAACGTAATATATGACCATGTAATCAAAACTGTATAGGTCGTATCACTTTGTTTCGCTCTAAAGACAATGCCTACAAATCAGTTCGCGCTCAACAACCACAGTGCGCACATGTACACAATTTTTATAACTCGACTCTGTCCTATGTGACGACGATGACACACTTAGCACTACTTGAAAAGGACCCGAAATATAGGGTCGAAACGTTGAACTAATAAAGAAAATTTGCCAGTCAGGTTGACTATAAGTTTCCTGTTCTATTAATCAAGAAACACGATAATGTCTTCCCTTATGAAAAAAATTAGAAATTTGCACATAGCTTCCTCATAGAGGAAGGTTTAGGAGC
>NW_011966790.1:0-1387 GCF_000949405.1 Vollenhovia emeryi | reverse complement strand
GCACGCACGCACGCACGCACGCACGCACGCACGCACGCACGCACGCACGCACGCACGCACGCACGCACGCACGCACGCACGCACGCACGCACGCACGCACGCACGCACGCACGCACGCACGCACGCACGCACGCACGCACGCACGCACGCACGCACGCACGCACGCACGCACGCACGCACGCACGCACGCACGCACGCACGCACGCACGCACGCACGCACGCACGCACGCACGCACGCACGCACGCACGCACGCACGCACGCACGCACGCACATTTTGTAAAAATAATATTTTTAGACGTTTTAAAACATTTTAAACATATTCCCAAAGAAAACTGGAAAAAAATTTTTGTCACGAAAACAAAGCTTCCTCTATGAGGAAGCAAAATACACTCAATCATGCATTGACGGTCTGAAATAACCATCAAATTGAGTGTAAACCTTCATGAAACACTCGATTATGAAGGGTTACACTCAATTTGTTGGATATTTCGGACCGTCAACGTATGATTGAGTGTATTTTTTCATAAGGGTTGCGCCAAGTATAAGCGAACACCATACGCGCAAGACCGATCGCGTATTATTACGCGAGTACTCGAGTTGGGAGGCCCTTTTCTGGGCCATATGATGTGCAAAATCCGACCGGCAACTTCCCCGTGGTGTACATCGGGTAATGCCAATACCGGCGGTATATGCTAATAATGCAAGGGTTTTAAAATACTGTATCCTTGCGAAAAAAATGTCAGCGACTTTTTTTCTTTTAAATTGAAGAGAAAGGATCGTACTTTATGCTCTGCAAACAGTATCCCCGAAACAATATAGCAAGTCCATGCACTCCGTCAAACTTCGTAATTTTCAATATAATAAACAGGCCCTCACATTTAAGGTATTACAGTGATAGGGATGCATCACACCTAAAATCGAACTATAGTAACTTAAAGTAGAGATTTCAAGCTTTAATTAAAAAAAAAGAACATAATTTTACGCTGATTTTTCGTGGAGTTACCGTCAGTTAAAATTGACCAATTTTTGCATAACATTTTTCTATGCCATATTTCTTTTGAACAGTGTAGAATGGTTAAAAGTGAGAGAAAGAGAGGGAGGGAAAGAGAGAGAGGGAGGGAAGGGGAAATCGGTCAGTTTCAAAGAGTAAAGAGACACAGGAGGGAGCATTTCTGTCAGGGCGATGCGACGGAAGTGCCCTAGGCATTGTGGGTAAAGTGGATCGTCAATATGGTCACTCATGGGCGCCAATATTAAATAATGACTTTTCAACATTGTAGCATGATGAAACTACGAAAAGTAGTTCAAAATTTTCAGTAGCTGCTGATGTTATGCCACAGGCCTGGCAATGCACCATATTGCGCTTGTAATATTTTACTCACTTAA
>NW_011966789.1:29718-31965 GCF_000949405.1 Vollenhovia emeryi | reverse complement strand
AGGTTTAAGAAATTAGGCAAAAACAATAAAGAAATAAGAGATAAGATATGGAGCGACGAATTAGATAAGGAAAAAGGGTACACTATTAGGAAGCTTTGGATAGAAAGAGAATGCAGACTGCGAGATTTAAAAAAAGAAAAAGAGGAGAGAGTACAGGAGAAAGGAGGAAAAGAAATGTAAATAATATAAGCTAGTCACTAGTCACGATACGTAAGGAAGAAAGAGAGAGGAATAGAATAAGTATGCAGGAGTGAATGAGTTAAGTACTATTGTAAACCAAGTCCACTTCTTGGCTGTAAGCTGAAGTAAATAAATATATATATAAGAAATACTATTTTATATGTACATATAAGCTACTAGACCATATTGAAAGTCATTGTTTATTTTACGATATGTAAATGAAAAATTTTCATATGAGATACAAGCGTAATTAGCAATATTATCTCAAACCTTGAAATTTTAAATGTTGCATAATTACGTATACATTTTTATCTTGTACCTTAACATTTATATTCTCTATTCTAGGTTCTTTTTTTATTCAAATTTCTTAAGTATGTACCATTACGTTTTGTTATCTATCTTAAAAATTTAAACAAAGATTTTCTATTGATATAATAATACGAAACAATAGTTATTACTTAATGTTTTTTCTATGTGTATTTAATTCCTATTACACTGACCTTATATATACATGGTCGAAATAATAACAGCAAGTTTAGCATCCAATATGTAAATATTTACATTATTTTCACCTGTATTAATTTTGAAGACATTTACCTAAGATCATTAGCATATCAAACGCTTCTTCTGATTGGATTTTAATGTTGGATGATGAATCAGCAAATAATGGAACTGGTAATCCAAAAGTCTTATGAACCGTTTTTCCCGCAGGTAATAACGTCGCTGCAATGCCCGTAAAAGCCATCGTACATACATGTTTATTTCGAATTTTGGTTAAGTAATAAATAGTTGTGTATATAAACGTTTTACCGAATCCACCTGGGCCATCAATATAAAAACAATATAAAAACTTTTTTACTTGAATTTGTCTCAAAACTATGGTATTGCAATAGTGCTCCAGTTATTGAAATTTTTATGTATTGTAACATATACAAAATTTACATACACAAAAATTTTCAATAATTGGAGCACTATTGCAATGATAATCCTTCATTTAAAATTGTTAGTGAAGAAGCTATTATCAAATATAATCTAAAGCAAATACATGAACCAAAGGCACAAGTAATTATTGTTTTAAAAAACATTATGATAAAGTCAAAGATGTTCTGTAGACATTGGAAAATAGCAATAGTTTTATTTAAAGAATTAAATCAAAAAGTTCGACAAAGGTCTACTTGGATAAGCAATTTAAAATTGATAAAATTTTATCCTACATAAATGCAGTATTACAATATTTAAAGGACACTGCACTTTTTCTGTAGGTAAAATAGGTCCCAATCGATTTTTCAAATTTTATATAAAATTAAACACATTATTAGGTCAACCATAAAAAAGACTTAAGAAATAAGGTTAAAAACACTTATTCAAGCTGTTGAATTCATATACCTGACAATGATGCGGAATCCGCATTATACGATATTTTGAGATTTACATTGGAAATTATTCTTGAAAGTGAGAAAGTGATAACGATATCTCAAATTATACAGGGTGCATCATTTTAAGTGATGCAGCTGAATACCTCTTAAAATAAAAGAGATAGGAAAAATGTTTTAAACAATAGTTTTATGGTTCTAAGGGAGACAGAAGTTGGCCATGTCAGTTTAATTGTAGGTGGCGCCACTTTCGAGATCTCTACATGGCGGCCATTTTTGCAAATGGCAGCCGATTTTTATGTTCCAGTGAAAGTTGTAGGTGACATGGAGACGAATATAACAGTTTTTTATTTTTTGAAATTTGATCATTTTTCACCGAGTTACAGTGTTACAAAATTTATAATTCAAGTAAAAGACTTCGACTCCCATACAATGTGCGTATTTTGTGACGTCAAATTGTCCTCCACCTCTCTCTCTCTCTCCCCTCCCCCCCCTCTCTCTCTCTCTCTGTGTTTGTATGTGTTATTCCTATCCGTTATCTGACTGTTTGATGGTCTAATCTTCATACCGCTTGACACGCATTTTCCTGTACTTAGCGTTACCCAGGATGAACGACGTGGATATGGCGGGGCTTTCATCCCTTTGGGGTGCTTGATTTACGTGAGTCCCCTTGCCTCTCACTTCGGGGTGCTTG
>NW_011966789.1:26583-29342 GCF_000949405.1 Vollenhovia emeryi | reverse complement strand
GCTAATTTTTTAATTTATCCATTTTATAAATGTTCGAATACACTACCATTCTGTTGTAAACATAAACGGAGCCGTTTCTGAAAATTTATAATGGTAGATAATAAAACTCGCCGAGGAATATTATTGCAGGCTCTTTTTATTCTGTTTTTCATATCCTCTCGAGTTGTCGGAGCTTCTTTATATACTACATTTTTCAAATAACCCCACAAGTAAAAATCTGGTGAAGTTAAATCTGGAGAACGTGGAGGCCACTTTGTAGGGCCGAATCTGCCTATCCATTTTTCATGGTACACTTGATTAAGGTAAGTGGTGACTATTCCAGCCGAGTGAGGCGGTGCTCCATCTTGTTGCCACCACATTCTTTGACGAGTATTGATATCAACCTCTTCTAAAAGACCTGGTAATTCGTTTTGCAAAAATGAAAGGTATCTTGCACTGTTTAAATTGTCTTCAAAAAAGTAAGGTCCTATCAAATATCCATTAATTATTCCACACCATACATGAAGAGTCCACCTGCGTTGATTGTCAACCATGTGAGTCCAATGAGGATTTATAGGCGACCAATAATGTGAATTGTGCCTATTTAATTGGCTGTTATGATGGAACATAGCTTCATCGGTAAACATTACAAAGTAAAAAAATGGGTTTAACCGTATTTTTTTCAAAGCCCATTTACAAAATTGAATTCTCAACACTATATCATTTTCACTTGACTGTTGAGTAAAGGTAATATGATACGGATGAAATCTATGCCGCTTTAAAATTCTCCACACAGTAGGATGTGGCAATCCTGTCAATCTTTCAATTTGACAAGTAGAAATATGAGGGTCTTGAAAGCCTCTGTTCCACAAGTGAAATATTAGTACAATGTACATACATACATACATACATCCGTGGATTCAAGAAGAATTTTGAGAACAATCGTTAACCACTAACACATATCATAGTGTCGGTTTTATAATAGTAGTAGATATATTGAAAATCATTCACAAAAATATTAATGTCAAATAAGGAACACAAAATCAAGGATATTTTATGAAGGTAAAGGTGATCTTGAAATATTAAAAGCATATATTATGATGCCGCGCTACTTCGGACACGGCGGGATTCTCTTTTAAGGTAAAGAAGGGTTCTTTTTGCGATGTCGGTTGATAGGCGTACAAATAAAGGCTTCGTTGAATCTTTCATAGATAGAAATGTATTTCACAAAACTTTACGATTAGAATACTTGCGAACACCATTTTATCATAGACGCGATCTGGATTGCTCGTTACTGGATTAGGAGAAAGAGAGAGAGGGAGGGAGGGAGAGGGAGGAGGAGTAGGAGGAGGGGGGAGGGGAGAGAGAGGTAGAGAGGGAGGGAGAGAGGGGGGGAGAGAGAGAGAGAGAGCGAGAGCGAGAGCGAGAGAACTTGCTGACTTTTTAAGAGTATAATTAGGTTGCGTGCTCGGATTCTAGTCACGATCGCGCAATCGTTGATATTTTGCTAATGAAACAGTGTCACCGCACACATTTCTTATAATTTAATTACTTATGAAATCGGGGTCATAACATAATGCAGATTGCATTTGCAGGAGATAATAACTCAAGGTAAAGCACAACAGGTATCATATTTTATGCACAGCAACAACAGAATGCTGCAAGGAATTATTCCATTTAAAGGCATTGCTGGAAGAATTATAAGATAGAAACATTAAAATTGATATAGACAACTAAAGTATGATTTTACTTAATAACTACCCTTACGGAAAAACACTCAAGTTTTGATTTCAGATTTAAATATTTACGCCCAAATTTGAAAGTAAATTCGGACAATTGAGTGTTAACATTCAAAATTTGAGTGTTTTTTCCGTAAAGGTAATAAAATTGTAAATAAGAGATCAAAACATATCCCTAATGAAAAAAGACATATTTTCCCGTGAAGTGCGTGTTCGGAGTCGAATAAATCGTAAGTATTGTTGCCGTTTTATGTGGTTTCCGATTGGTTGTCGAAGCCGGCGATCGAGTCCGCGGCGAGTTTCGCGGCGATATCGACAATCTAAGTAATTTAAGTAATCGGCAAACGGCGAGCAGCCTATGGAATCCGCTGACAATGAGCGGTATTTGCGACAAGTTTGGTTTACACGACATATTCCGTACGAAATCTTATGTAGAGCCCGTTATCTCCCCAGTGAGAAATAATTCGTCGAACGATGTCGAATCGACGGCAATTTGACGATGTCGATGTCGATTCGGCATCGTTTCGACATCAATCGACGAGTCATTACTTGCTGAGTCTGTAGCAACCATATTTTTGCTTTTGAGTTCTCAGTGTTTTCCTTCTTTTCTTTGTTCAGTGTTTTTCTATGCCATTAAACAATTTTTTCTTACTTAAATTGCTGCATTGAATTGATTAGCTCTGCCGCCGCGATTCCTTCCCAAGGAGAACAAAAAAGTCAAAATGATGTCAAAATATAATCAAATTTTAGTTCGTCAAAATGATGTCAAGTTGCATAAATTTTTGATGCTTTCTTGATGTCAAAATCGTGACATAATTTTTTACATTAGTTTGACTATTCGTAATATGATACCCAGATAGAACATAAAACTCATAATGACGTCATTATGACTATCACAATTTTATTTATCACATAAAAGTTATCTGGACATATCTAGAAAACTTTTAAATGTTGAATAAAATCATGATAATGTCATAATGACGTCTTTATGAATTTTATGTTCTACCTGGAATAGAAACATGTAGATAGTAATATACAGGG
>NW_011966789.1:17031-26118 GCF_000949405.1 Vollenhovia emeryi | reverse complement strand
AACGTTTTTCTGAATTCGGCCGATAATAATTACGATTTTGTAAAATTTTATATAACTTTTCTTCTCAGTTTAACCCAATATACTATAATCTTTGGGATTGTCCATATCGAATCTGACACCCTGTATAAACGTTATATTGACTGCTTATGACATATTTATTACAATCATTACATCAATCACAAACATTAGTATATCAGAATTTTATCACATTTAAAATTATGAAACGTCTGATATTGCGATACATAATTTCTACGTTGACTTTTATTATTAACGATAGATATAAGATTAGATATAACTTGTGCAAAGTTTATAAGTCAATATTATACGCAAATTATATGTATACGTTACTGTAAACAGCATAGAATTTAAGGTATCACCTCTTATTGTTCCACGCTGCATCAAAGATGGCAGGATGTTCTCATACAATGGAACGCCGGTGATGTGATTAAAAGCTTTTATTTATCGTTAATAAAATTCGTGAATAAAAGTCAACGTAGAAATTATGTGTCGCAATATCAGACGTTTCATAATTTTAAATGTGATAAAATTCTGATATACTAATGTTTGTGATAATAGTTGTGATTGATGTAATGATTGTAATAAATATGTCATAAGCAGTTAAATATAATGTTTATATATTACTATCTACATGTCTCTATTCCAGGTAGAACATAAAATTCATAAAGACGTCATTATGACATTATCATGATTTTATTCAACATTTAAAAGTTTTCTAGATGTGTCCAGATAACTTTTATGTGATAAATAAAATTGTGATAGTCATAATGACGTCATTATGAGTTTTATGTTCTATCTGGGTTGGGATTATTGTTAATCAAATCAAGACCTTTTTATGACTACTTTTTATATTATACATTTTTATAATAATAAGCAGTTATACAGTCAAAAAACGTATCACATTTTCTAAATATTAAGAAAAAAAAATTGTTTTAAGAAGTCAATATAAAGTCATTTTTAAGTCATCTGAAATTAAGATTTTTAATCATGACCAAAAAAATGATGTAAATTTGGTCAATTTGATGTCAAATTGACATTATTTTGACTTTTCTGTTCTCCTTGGGTTGCATTTTACGCCACCTTATATGACCCTGTCTCTCTACTGTCAAGCTGAGCTGGCCTATTTCTCGTGCAAAGGACGGTTTTGTGTATCAGTTCGCGTACCTCAAGAATTTTGCGTTTCGTGGATTGACGCTGCTTTGTGCACATCTAGCGTCAACTTTGTTTCGCGTTTGACTTGTTTTTTCACCCTTGTCCCTCTTGTTCTCTTTTCCCTTCTCTTTTCCTTTCCGCTTCTCTCGTTTTTGCCATTTCTATCGTTTTTTATCGCGCGTGCCCCGTCACATGTCTAGTCTAAGCGCGGCAGAGGCAAAAGATCATGTAACAGTATACGAAATATCTACAATTCTTTTAATATTATATGATTATAACAGATTTTTAACGTAGAGCAAAATTAAAATATTTTACTTAAATAAATTAAAGAAAATTTTATTTAAACTTGCAATAATTGATGGATCTTGAAAGTTTTATTTCTTGATAAATTCAATAATGTCTGAATCTAATAATATAATTAATATAAATAATACTTTCTACATTTGTTTAAGTAAATAATATGCTGATGTAACAATAAATACATAAAAATATCTTAATTGCTTGATGTGTGTAGTTTATGAAAGAATAAAAAGTTTTCCTCTTCAGTTGACTTACATAATGCTAATAGACGTGACTAAGTCAGAAATTGATTACAATTATCGTTGAATGCTTATCGCAGTGTACTTATTTTACTAGTCGTGTTATTATCTTAGTGCTATTATCTTATAGTTTCAGTGTGTTTTTCGCTATTCGAGTAATAACTTGTATGTTACAGGTAAGACAATTGCTCATTTTATCAATTTCTTATTTATGTCACGGTATCAAAATTTTAATTTGAGACAGAAGATTTATAAAAATCGAATAAGATGTATTGTTATGAGGATTATATAATTTATATAAAATGTAACTTTTTTGAAACAAGCTATACTTTATTCTGTTTAGAGTGAAATCTTTGTATTTATTTCTAAGCACTTGTATTTTTATCATAAATATATATAATTTGATATATTTATTAACTGTTTCTGTTAGTAACTGTACTTACTAGTAGTAATTTTATTTAAGTAAAAACTGTCTTTAAGATTGTAACTTCAATTGATTGAATGATTTCTGAAAATTTAATATCTTGGCAAGTACCTGGGAAAAAATTTTCACATATGATCATATATAATCATATATGCTCATATACGAAAAATGTCCATATATAAGATACCATGTGTATCATATATGATCGTATATGATAATGTATTTGTCATATATACTGTAAAGCCATAAAGTATTTTATTAAAATCTACATGACAGGAAATTAATAATAAGATATCTAATTATGTGTTTTTCGAAATTATAAATTTTTCTAATTTTTATTTTAACTGTGTAATTATAATATATTGCTAAGTATTTATTAATAAAAATTTTCAATCACTATTGTCTTTCGGATATATCGTGGTAAAAGTGTTAAGAACATCACTAGTATATTTATGATGATTATAATATTTAATTTTTTACAAGAAAAACGAATTTTAAGAAGTAAAACATTTTAATTACTGTTTGCAACTGTTTGCAAAAATATAATAATCATAGTCTATCAGTGAGGTGATTAATTTGATTTCTTGAGATATTTACAAGAAATCAAATTAATCATCATACCTCACTGATAGACCATGATTATTATATTTTTAAGCTATTGACTTAATTTATTCTTATTACAAATATTATCATTATCAGCAGATTCTATCGCAAAATGAAGTTCCGCCGTGAGATGTTTATTTGTCCATTGATTATAGCTTCGGCTATAGCAATGATGCAAATTGTAAGTAATTATACTGTCTAAAGTTTTTGAAGTGAAAATAGAATCATGGAGTGAAATATTCGCTCTATTGGAGCAAATATTCACTCCATGGTTCTATTTTCATTCCAAAATTTTAGAGAATACCACATATTAGATTATATTTTCGATTCATAAGGTTTGAATTTATTTAACATTTGTTTTTATTCGGTTTTATCACATATAATAAAAAGCATATTTTTGAATTTTATAAAATTATTTAGAATTGTTAGCTAAATGTACAATATATGTATACATATGTATATAGGAACATGAGGTAAATTGAAATACACAAAATTTATCTATTGTATGTTACTACACGTTTATTCCTGAAATAAAACTAATAATTTTGTTAATATAGCTCTTTGAAAAGGTAAGAGTAGGTAATTTAGAAATTTTAACTTCTTGTTGGAGAAAACTTTTTTATCTGATTTTAATGAGACAAATTTTTAACTTTAAATTTTTGTCGAAAAAGCTGTTTCTACGAGTAAGCCAAAACTTATACCTTCTGTATAAAAAGTACCCGGAATCGGTCATTTAAATGAACCGCTTTAAAGGAATCGGCAAATTGTTTTTTTCCTAGGTTAGTAGTACCTTCCTTAATTACCAAGTCAAGTTTGAGCGCCTTCTGTCAACTAGTGTGTTTACAACAGCCGTTAGTATCAGTCGGCCTTAGAAGTGCTCTGCGAATTTTACTATGGATAAAATAGTTGAACAAAGAGTTTGCCTTAAATTTTATGTTGCAAACAAAATTTCTTGTGCCGAATCATTAAAAATGTTAAATAAGGCCTTTGGTGACTCGTCTATGTCGAAAACACAGGCATACGAGTGGTATAAATCGTTCAAAGAGGGGCCTGAAGTGGTCGAAGATTTGCCTCGTTCCAGATGGCCGTTAACGTCAACTACTGGCGATAACATCGACAAAATAAAAAAATTAGTTCTTGAAAATCGTCGTTTGAATGTTAGAGAGTTGGCTCGAGAGTTGAGGATTGATAAAATGACCGTTCATGGAATTTTGACCAATGTTTTGGGCATGATGATAATGCGCCATCTCACAGAGCAACAATTGTGGCCGAATACAAAGCCAAAAACTCAATTAATACCATTGAGCAACCACCGTATTCGCCGGATTTAGCTCCCTGTGACTTTTTCCTCTTTCCTAAACTGAAATTGGCACTCTGTGAAAGTCGATTGAAGCCGTTTCAAGTCGATTGAAGCCATCAAACAGAATTCGCAGCGCGAACTGAAGGCCATACCTTCTTTGGCCTATGAGAGGTGTATGGAGGAGTGGGTCAGGTGTTATCACAGTTGTATTGCAAACACTACTTGGGGACTACTTTGAACGCGACAGAATAAAGTTTGATGAATAATTTTTAATTTATGTGTTTTTTTAACAATTCCTGGTACTTTTTATACAGAAGGTAAATTACTTTACCCTTCCGAAGAAATATGTTGACGAAATTAACTGATAAGAAAGCAATGTACAAATTTCCAATTCGTATTTTTTAAATTTCTTTTTTTTATGTTTTAATATTAATGATGTTGAAATTATCATGTATCTTTCTCGTTTTCAATGTTTAATAACAATGTTAGAATATATGTTTCTCATTTTAAAAAATTAATCCTTTTACTAAGGGCTAGTTTCACAAACGTCGGTTAACTGTTAACCAGAGTTCAGTCGACTCCTTATCTTTTTCCATCTTATTATTTAAGTAGAGACGGAGAATTAATTAACCTTCGGGTAACAGTTAACCGATGCTTGTGAAACTAGCCCTAAATAATATGTTATTAATTTTAAAATATTTTCTCTTAACCCTCAAACACAGTATAAATTAGAACGATAACAAACATTTTTGGCACAATTCAAAGTTACAAAACAAATTAACCCTTATCCCGATTCACAATTCAATACCAAAAGTCCTTGAAGAACACTAATACTCTATTAGTGTATTAAAAGGATACTCTATTAGTGTACTAAAAGTAAGCCCAATACTTCAAGCTTAATAGTAGTAACTTTATAGCATTAACGGGAGAGGTATTTTTCCAAAGGAGTCGACCAAACTGGCAAAAAGGTGATCTTTATTTAGTTCACAACGTTTCGACCTCTATTAGGTCCTTTTCAAGTGTCGTCTGGAAACGATTTTTTACATTATTCGTTCATTATATCGCCATTTCTGCATAATCTTTACCAGAATCATCGACAACGACGAAGAAGACAAAGGAAATGGATAAAATCCTGCCAATCACTAATCGTCTATTTTGTGAAATTATGTATATGAACTAGGCACGTAGTTTCCATTCATGTAGCCGGCAAAGTTGCAGTGTTTGTGAGGGGCCATTCACGAACAACGTTATTCTATTGCCAAAGTGAGGTTGTATAAGTGGCAAATGGGCACTGCCGCCACACAGCCCACCGGACTCATTTTCTGGTTTTTGACCAGGATCCAGTCATTTAGCCATTCGATTTTGATTAGATTTCTTAATATTTTACCTCATACTATGTCTGTGTCAAGTTTCATGACGATTGGTTTTGTACCACAAAATTTTCCCAATTTTATATACTCCTTTGTCGGATGTGGAATAACTCACCCTGTATATGTATGTATAATTAGCAATATTATCTCAGGCCTTGAATTGTTTATACGTTGCATAAATGTATATTTTTACCTTGTGCCTTAACATTTACATTTTGTTTTAAATCTTGTTTTTATTCTTCAAAGTCTTTAAATATATACAGGGTGTTTCATTTTAATCTAGCCAGGCGAATATTTCAAACGCTGTTGAGTTTAGACAAAAATGTTTCAGACAAAAGTTGTATGGTTTCTAGGGGGACATAAGATGGTACCATTGGTTTGTCCTTGAAGAATTATTTAAAGGTCACATAAAGGACACACCAATTCTTTTAAACGGCATTCCCTTATATTTTTTATTACATATTCTAGTAGCTGACCTCGAGAGCTTTCCAAAACGCTTTAATAAAGTATTTTTTATTAAGAACTTTTTGAGTTATTAAGGTTTGAAATTTCCAATATTTTGACATAAATTACAAAATATCTTGTAAAATATTCATTTTTTTATCATCTTACCTTAATACTTTGTTGAACAGAATAATGATACAAATCAACCGGTGTAAAGAAAACACACAATTTTGTAACAAATAATAAAAAAAATGTTTTTTTAACAATTGTGTGCAACATGTATACACCAGCCACGGGGGCAATACCCCACCAGTTCGCTAGCACAAATCCCCGCCCCCTAGCTACGGGTAGAGAGGAAGTGCGCCGGCGGAACCGGACCCCATGATGATCACCGAGCCGTCCCGGTCTTCCAGTGTACTTAACTCTAACCTTTTTTTTTGATAACTCAGGAGAAAATGCGTCATGCATTCCTTTCGGCCCGGGAAGACCGAGAGGATATGTTGGACGCAGCGCCCTCAATCCGGTGTTAACCACCGGGGGCGCTACCTTACCAATTAAAACTCCTGGGGGTGTACTACCTCTGGGCAAAATAGAGACGACCCGGAACCACTAGTTAGCATCACTTCAGGCCGCCCCCGAGCCCTGCTAACCGGCTCTCAGTTTTATGGAAAAATGTTTTAGATAAAAGTTTTATTGTTTTTTATAGTCTTCACAATGGCGTATCACATTTTTCAACAATGCTAAATTTTTTAATTTACGTTGAATTTTTTCTTTGACTTCTACTTCCTCCGAAGTTATCGGACTTTGTGGAAAGTTCAAATAAGTAAAAGTTGCATAGAGATAACAACATTATCACGTTGTATGGATTAAACCGCATCTAAAAAGTTATTAATATTAAAATTAATATTTGTTTAGAACTTTGGTTATATGTATGTATAATCCATTAAATTTCCTTTCTCAGACTCGTACGACTTTGGAGTCTTGCAATCCAAACGAATGGGTTATGACAAATACAACGTTAAAAATGGGTAATAACACGAAAATGATTACATGTGACATTACTTACAAAGAGGTAAATATTACTAATAACTATATGTATTTATATGTAGTGCTAACTACATTTATATAATACAAGGCATAATACAAGATACATTTATAAATATAAAACATGCAAAATCTTTGAATTTAAAAATATATGTATAATAACAAAATTTTAATTAAACATGTTATAACTCTGCATATAAAACACTTATGTATTAAATATTTTATCGCAAAATATGTTGGTATAATTACAAAATATTTTTAGGCGGGCGATCCCGTAATATATACGATACATATTGTGATAGATGGTTGTAACAATCGTACTGTATGTACCGGCAAACCAATAATATGGTTGGAAGATATCAACTGTGATGCCAAAAATCTCACAGAATTAGACATGAACGCTTGTAAAGTTGCAGATGTAATTATATATTTTCTATAATTAATTAATTTTACAATATACTTATGTATATATATTGCTTATTTCCTACACAATCACATAACTAAAAAATGTTAGTTTTTAGTTTGCAAAAGAATTATTTGAATTCAATACATTGAATAAAGAGCTACATACATACATACAGCTAAAGATTTTTATTCTTCTGTAATCAGTTAGTGGCACCAAATGAAATTTAAAAATATTAAAAATTTTAATAATTCAAAATATTCAAATTTATTTTTCAGAAAATTTTTTATTTTTGTACTTTTTATATCATTGCTGCAGCAACTAAGCGATAAAAAGAAGTAAAAGTGATTCGAGAGCGTACATATGTATGTATAATATGTACACTAGGAATCATTGATATCTTCCCATATGGATTTAGGCATATGTAGAATACATATACATTTTCCATGTATGTATGTGCAAAATGTGTTGATGTGTGATGTGGGTACAAATTCATGTGAGAAGGTATCAGTGATTCTTGTGTTCATATATGATTCATCGAATTCACAGTTTATACGTTTCCCATGAAAGCAAAATGATCTGTTTTGGCACTTTTTGTAAAAATCAATCCATCAGTTACATTATTGAGTAGAAAATTATAACATTATGTTACTACTACTTCATGTTTACTAGATACTTACTTTCCATTTGCCTAAAAATATGGGAATTATTATAAGATAAGATGCTAAAACAGTAAGAGTTTGCATATCATTTTTATCGTAAATTTTATTTGTTTTATTGTGTTTTAAAAAACCTTGATGCACTCTTGCTTGATATCACACAGCAGAATGATTCGGATGTTGTCTATTTAGATTTTTAACTTGATAAATTACAGCTATTTGACGATAATTTATGTAATAATTGTTTAAAATTGACAATATATCAACCATTTCTAATATAGTCTCAAATAGCATAGTAGATGATCGTTATAAATTCGAAAATGTATTTAGTTTTTACAATCTGTATGAATTACCGTGATTTGTTTAAAATATACTTCAAAAAAATTCTTTTTCGGTGTAAATTTTTGTAGAGTATAAAAAGAATTTGGAATTCATTTTAGAGCAGATTATTCGGAAGAGCACTCAGAGTTGATGAATAAAAATGATAAAAGAATTCTTTTTGAACTTTTTAGAATATAAATAGAGTGGAAAATTTAGTATATAATTCGGGAATTTAAAATGAATTCTTTTGGAATTTGCTGTGCTATCTGATTGTGAGATACATGTATATCGTCAAGTATAGGAGGAATAAAATATCGGACCGGTAATATACAGGGTGTACCTAAACTGGCGATAAATATTTTAATGACAAGTACTTTGTAATATTTTGAGACGAAAATTCTAATACGAAAAAGTCGAGGCTATAATAGTTTTCAAATGGGAACAGTTTAAACATCTCGAATAGCAAAGCTAAAATTTCGCGCGCTCAGGGATGGCAAAATGACCAGTGATAAAGGTGCCTTTTTGAACCACACGTCTTTGACACTAATGAAATTAGTGTAAAAATGTATGCAAGAGTTTTATTAAGAAACTGTTTCTGTTTATTTGCAATGAATTTTAGAAATACTTTAAAATGTTTTTGTTCAATAGTTCAAATCGATATTGATTTGTGTCAACTGTCATCAGCATATCTATTTGGTTAAATAGCGACAAATGTCATCGCGGAGATTTACCAATTTAACCAAATAGATATGCTGATGACAGTTGACACAAATCAATATCGATTTGAACTATTGAAAAAAACATTTTAAA
>NW_011966789.1:0-9736 GCF_000949405.1 Vollenhovia emeryi | reverse complement strand
AATTGTATAAAGATATCTCTCAGATATCTCTGAGATATCTGTAACTTCATAAGGATATCCTTGTTACGTCAGTGCTATGTGGGAGATAATCCATCCCATACCGATACCTGCTTTCGGGACAAAATTACATCCGCCATTGTATGCCATGGTTCCATATGGGTTTGTAATTTTCCACCTGACACGAGGTCTACCTTACACCGATTCTTGCTTTGGGGTAGAGTTTTCAATTTTTTGTTTTTTTTTCTTGGTATCTATTGGTCGTAGTTTTTTTAAATATTTTTCCTGCATTTTCTACTACAATACCTTCAGAATTTAATTTTACATTGTAGCGCCAAAATTAGTGGAATCTTGTCCTTATTTTTCAATGATTTTATTGATTTAAAAAATAATGTTAAATAAAATTTTAACTTTAATATAAGAGAAGTAGCGAGTCAAAAGGTCTAGCTAGTTTATTTTCTTCGTCTCAAACTTACTTATTTTAAGATAGTGGATTAACTAACTGACCTGTTAACGTTCAAGTCTCATGTCCGAGCAATAGTTAATCGAAAAAAGACAAATACCTAGTGTTCTGAAAAGATCTTGAAACTATAGCTACAAGAATATGAAATAAAAAATAGATATTTCCATTCTCTCCCTAACACTCTTGTCTAGAATATCTTTTTCTTAAATTTAAATTTCAGTGGATAAATTAAAATTCGCTACTTTGTATACCGTTACTCCTTCACAAATCTCTTTAAAAAATTATATTATTTCTTATTTAGTATTTAATACTTTAATTTGATATTTAATATTAAATTTTTTAATTTTAATATTTTACTTTAATGTAAAATTTCTTTTTAATTTCGAGATTAAATGATAGATTACATCATGGGCGTATCCAGAGGGGGGCAGCTGCCCCCCCCCTAGACTCAATGAGATCCCCATTGAGATTACGAATAATATAATTAATAGATTTGCCGAGGACTCCAGAAAATTAATTTTTATATAAATAAAAAATTTTTTTTATAAGTACGTAGTTTAATTTATGCTGCATAATTCACCTACGAGTGAATCCTGTTCTGCCCCCCCCTAGACAAAAGTCTGGATACGCCCATGGATTACATATAAAATATTGATAAAGAGAAACGCGTACGTACAATACTTGTTAACACTTGGAACAAATTCTTTCTATTTAGATTTACAGTTTAATTACATTTTTTGTTTATAAGTCTAATAGTTGTTTGTTTTTGCAGGAATTTGGAAACTTTGAAGAACAAAAAGAATGGTTAAAATTCCGATATGGATTAGTGGATGACGATCTCTATAAGTTGGTGTTTTGCATACATGTTGATAATATTGATTTTTCAAATAAATACTTTGTGAAATGATACAAAAATATAAATAACATTTTAAATTGGTTCTTCAAACATGTATCTTCTATAATGTACTTCTTCTTTAAATCTTCTTTAATTAAACACATACCTTTTATTGTAATGTAATTAAAGCAATAAAAAATCACATTTACATTGCAAAACATTTTTTTTAGTAACATAAAGATCTATATTATATTTTTCGGTAATTATGTACTATAGGGGAGTCAGCTCCGATGACCTTGACCTTGACATATGTTGTCAAGGTCACCCTCCTGAGTGACCTACAGAAGATTTTAGCTGACGTTCATTGTTTATTAAAAAGTTATTAACAAACAAGTTTTGATATTTATGTACTCTAGGGGAGTCAGCTCCGATGACCTTGACCTTGACATATGTTGTCACCCTCAACCTCCTGGTCACCCTCCTGAGCAACCTTCAAGTTTTAGCCGGCTATCGTTTTTTATTAAATATTTATTAACAAAAAATTTTGAAAATATAGCAGTTATGTTAAGTATGAAAGACATGATCGATACACAGTAATTTCGCTCCGAAATCGTTAAATACGCAGAAAAATAGGCTTAATTAATATCCTGGTTGATATAATATCTACATAAAGTAAGATTCAACCCACACCTAGGCAAAGGATCCTACACAGCACAAAGCTCCGATTAAGCTCCTAGGAAGTTCATTTCGCTGAGCTCCCAGGGAGCTTATAAAATTCGACAAAACAAACTTCCAGGAAGTTCATTTCGCTGAGCTCCCGGGAAGCTTACAAAATTCGACAAAACAAGCTTCCAGCGAGTTAGTACTATATATGTTACATCCACTACGTTTCGACCATCCGGATTGTGGTCCTTCTCTAGTGGTTGGTATACTCAAATATTTAACAAATCACAAGAGTATTGATTAGATTAGACTGACAAAGATGTGGGAATATGGAGGAGGAAAACAAATACTGGATAGAGGAAAGGAAAAGAATATTTTGGAAATGTATATTTTGCAACCACGGTAGGGATCGATAATATGGAACATTTTGCAGAGAAATGTGAAAAAGCAAAATATTGGTTTTGGCAACTGGAAAAGGATAGAGAGAAGAGATTAGGAAGATTATGCCCATCAAACACAGAACATTGCAACAACGTTGTAATATTGCTGTAATGTTGCTACAATGTTACAACATTGCCGTGATGTTGCTGCAATGTTCTGTGTTTGCTGGGTGAAATAATGGTCTAGAATCTAGAATCTAGATAGGGAGAGATTTTAAAGAGATTATGGACAGAAAAAGAGAGGATAATGAGTCGCTTGAACGGTTCCAGGCAGGAAAATAGTAGTAGTGATATAGAGGCTGTATCTTAGTGTTAGCTAGAAGTTTACTTGACATTAGGATTAAAATAAATTTTGAGCTAATTTAGGTTTAGGCATAGATTAATATAAATTAATTAGAGAATTTACAGCACAAAAGTTAAGGAAAAAGATAGGATATGGTAACGGTGAAGCAAGTGTATGGATGTGTAAGTGAGACTAAGTACTTTATATAAACCAAGTCCCACTTCTTGGCTATATAATGCTGAAGTGAATAAAGCATAAATGTATAATAAACATTTTATTTTTCTAAAATAATTTTAAGTTCATCTTTAATTAATGAAAAATATTCTTCCGTAATATTATAAAGAACATTATTTACATTATCTTCTGTTAAGCTATTATATGCATTTTCATCTAAAATATATAATGTTATGATTTTCCTATATCTGACACAAAAATCTTGTATTAAATTAGATTCCGTACTTACCTTTAATTGATAAATGTCCAAAGAGTTCACAAACTCCAGGTATAAATGCAATTGTATCTTTAACACCAATTAATGGCTTTCTAACCCAGATGTAAATACGTATATCATTGTATAATTCATCGTTAGATTTTGATTTTGCTCGTGTAATATATACGTTATATGCCATTTGACGTAATTGTAAATGGTTTACAACAACGAATGTACGAGATACAAAATCTTTAATATTTTTAAAATCAGAAAATTTAAGACAGAATCCTTTCGCTGGATAATCTACTAACAAGTATATACCAGAAATATAACTGCAAAGATCCTAAAATAAAATAAATATTGATAATATATCTTGTAAATGTTTAGTCACCAGGTAATTATTATAAATAATATCACCTACAATATATTCAAGTAGCATCTCATATTTTAAATAGTACAAATGCCAATGTAAATGATTCACAGAGGCATGAGCACATAAACCATTGAAAGCAGCCCTCAAAGACCTAATGTAAAAATACAAGTAAATATATATAAAACTTTGTTACATTTAGATAAATGTTTCTAATATAATGATTACCATAAATTGCTTAGTAGACATAATTCTATTACTTTATGAAGACTATACTCTGTCATAATTTGTGGCAAATATTTGAAACGTTCTGTAAGAAGTAAACAGTGACATTGCTCCAAAGGACTGGCATTAATTGCAATAATGTCGTTTGCGTCGCCATTTCCTACGTCAAATAATATTTCTTGCCGTGTTAGTTTAGTGAAATTAAAACCCAAAAAGCTGAAAGATTGTAATGTAGATGTGATTGATTCCGGGGCACGTCTACATTGTGCTCTATCTGGATTTAACTGAAATATCATTGCAAAGTATTAGGCAAAAATTAACATCATTTTTTTATATATTAACGAGTATACCTGTACTAGAAATCTGTATTTTCCCTTCAATGTTTTACTCTCTCGTATATTTAATATATAGCGAAATGCTTTAATTTCTTCAGCTTGTTTCCACATATGTCGTAAAGTGTTATCAAATAAAGACTCATTTTCCTCGCATGAATTAACGAGAAAATTAAAATCCTTTGTGTCATAGGCAAATGTGGTAATTTGTTTATACGAAAACATATTGAGTAAGATTTATATATCACACCTACACGACTTGTACCAAACACATTAGACAATCTGTAAAAAAAATACAATGATAAACATATTGATGTATAGATATACAGGTATATATTATAGTGCTGATACTTTAAACTACACGAAAGTAAAATCACATGTATGGAAATAAATATACATATATAAGTATGTACGGTTGTAGTCAGAAAGGTTATCTAACCGTTTATGATAAATTTTGGAACACAGTCTATCATGTCAGAAATTATAATTCCTGTTCATGAAATACTCGTATGTATTATTCCACAGATATTTGTATGTATTATTTCTTTGTTCTAATAATAGATCACTGTATATATATCCGCGAAAAAAGCTATAACCTCATAATAGACTGCGTTCCGAAACTGTCATAAAAAAGTGACCTTTCCGACCACTATACATACGTATGAAGTTAGGGCCAGTTTCACAAATATCTATTCGGTAAACTATTAACCGAAGGTTCATTGATTCCGTTTCTTTTTAAATAATAAGATGGAAAAATATATTGACCGTAGCCGCCAACGCGCGCGGACGCATACACCGAGCGGAGGGTTAGACGGCCGAGCGTGCCCATAGCGTGCGCTTCTTCTCCTGTTCATTGGGCTCGCGCGCTGATTGGCCCAAATTATTAATTTTCAATAATTATTCGAAACGTAATGATCGGATCGACTTGTAACAAACGACATTTTTCTTAGATTTTCGCGCGTTATCCGACGGTATACCGCCAATGCGATGATTTATTAACACCCTGTATATATTGTATACATAGAAAATATTTATAGTAAAACTTAAATATCTTCTTAATTATAATACACAGATTATTACAAATTGATTTATATATCTCTGATTTAATATCCAAACAACGAATAATAAAGAAACATACATAAGAGAATTTATAAGTATATTAAGAAAGGACTTAGACATTTAGATGCATACATATATTATTATTAATACTTGAGTACTTTACTCGAAATATCTATTATCTATGTTAGACATTATATCTGATATCTATTCTAGCCATTCTCTAATATATTGACACTTTATAGGTGTAACAGGACCTTCGTCACGACATTGTCTTCTCACCTGAAAAACAACAAATATTGCTTATTTATTATAAAAATTTATCATAAAAATTAAGATTAATATAAGCTCAAAAGAAGAGATGCTCATACGATGAAATAATAAGATTTGTCATATCGAGTTAAACTTATGTACTATTATTGGTTCATTTAATCTGTATCAAGATCTTCCTTAGTCAATAGCCAAAAATAAATTCAATGTTTATTAAAAAAAAACTTAAAAATGTATACAACATATGAGAACACGCCAATGTGGGTCACAAGGCAGGATGTAGGTAGCCCAACTTGTAATTTTTCTGAAAATAGTGAATCTATATACCGTTTCTTTCCACACTGGTTCTACACGCCGATTTCTTTTTCGGACATAACGCAGTTTTTCTTACACGTGGAATTATTATCGTCAGCAAATTCACGTATTCAAGTCGATAAACGATTTTTGTAAACATTTTTCTGATACTACGATTAGTATTCAATATTTTTCGCAAGAAAATTAAAAATAAATTTACAGCACGGGAAAAGGGAGGGTGGTATTGAATGCTAAACGTAGCATCAGAAAAATGTTTACAAAAATCGTTTATCGATTTGAATACGTGAATTTGCTGACGATAATAATCCCACGTGTAAGAAAAACTGCGTTATGTCCGAAAAAGAAATCGGCGCGTAGAACCAATGTGGAAAGAAACGGTATATAGATTCACGATTTTCAGAAAAATTACAAGTTGGGCTACCTACATCCTGCCTTGTGATCCACATTGGCGTGTTCTCATATGTTGTTTAGTTTTAGATAGGAGTCTTACTTGAAAGTCTATTATTAAAAATGTATATTGGCATTTGTATTATCGCATAGATATCCATGATTTTAGATATTAGTCCTAAAGTTTTATAGCTTATAGTAGAAGAAATAATTAATTTATTTTATTCATTTTTCTAATAAACATAATATATTTGTAATATATCTCACTGGACATAAGCCACAAGGAGTCTTAATTAATCCAGGTGAGCTGAGTAAAGGCTGAATTGCTCTATATAAATTACTTCCATCTGCTGCCAGTATTCGTTCAACCTTACCATCATAAACCAAAGTATTTAAAATCATCTCCATGTTAGTTACAGATAATTTCACCTATGAAAATTTCGAGTTTCTTTTTTAGTAACAAACTTTTAATGATATGGAAAAATGAAATGTGCATAAAAAATATTACCTTGCTTATTCCTAAATCTGAAATAAATTTCCACACTTCTTTAGAAGAAGCAAATGTCATGTTTCTTGCTGCAATAGGTCCAGCATTACAACTTTTCATCTTTTCTCTCTTCTGCTCCAAAAATCTATAGCATTGCTGATTCAACACGTCAACAAATTCTGTTTCAAAGTCTTGATCTTGATACCAGGCACCACCTGTTACAGACTCATCTGGTTCCAAGTTGTATAGCATATACACTTTTTTCTTGCTCGCTGCGACAGGTTTAACAACTTTTATGAACTTTTTAGTTTCTAAGCTTTTCAAAATTTTTTGTAATTGAGTGTGCATTAAATTAGATTTAAATCTTATATCTCGAGTCCATATTCCCTTATTTTCTGCTTCTTCAATAATCCTATATACGATTTTTTCTTCATTATCAGCACATTTAGCAAGTTTTGTTGGGTCTTTCAAGCGATAAAACAATAAACCCGCTTGTTTGAAAAGATCAAAGTATCCTTGAGATAGAAGCTTATTTATAATCTGAGCTCGTTGAACTGGTTGTAAATCAGGTAACTCGATAGCCAAGTCTTTGTCTGAGATACCCTTAGGTCTCTCTCGTGCAAGAGCAATTATTCTATAAAAAGAAATAAGGCACCTCAATATATAATAAAATGACAAATTTAATAACAAAATATATGATGTAACAGAATCTAATTACTTTTAATTTTAGTAAGTACTTATAATTTATTAACATGTAACTTATATAACACGATAAAACAAATACTAAATATAAAATATTTTATTATATTAGAGCCCAATATCTTATTTCAATGATTCAAATAACATGAATTATTGGAGACGTCCACTTAAAGTGAGGGAGGTCCGGGTTTAAACCTTGGCTGAGGTAATATTTTTTGTAATAAGAATTCCTTTAATGACGACAATGTTCTATCGAGAAAGAAACTGTGTTTTAAGACCAAAAAATAATCGGTATGCAGGATAGGATGAAAATGGTATAAAATTCATTGTATAAACTATTGAGCTACCTACATCCTGCTCGGACTGGACTGGCGAACTTATTTCTTATTGATTTATATCAAATTGGTCCACGATTTAACTCTCTATTATAAATTATTGGATTAATTCATAAATGATTCCATTTTACTTAGCAAAATGAATTAAAAAATTTTAGTTTTCTATTTAAAAACATTTGAATAAATTTTGTTATATATTAGATAGCTAGTGACGTTACCTGTTATTATTTTGACATCGAAATGCCTGCAAAATGACATTTTTGCTGATATTTGTTGAAATAATGACAAATACCGTCAGCTATACTTTCCTTTATCAAGTACAATTTCAGTACTTTCTATTTATCAACACAAATTGACACAAGTATGACTTATCCTTGCTCATCTGGATGTTGAAAAGACAGACTGACGCTCGTATCAACTTAAGTATCGTTAAGTAGAAAGCGCTATATGTTACCATTTAGATGGAAATTTATTAATTTCTTCTCTGAAGATTAGGAGTTTTAATACAAAAAATGATTTAATTTATCGGCTTCAGCATCCTTATAACTTTTTTTTCATTTAATTGGAAATAGATACATGGGAATTTAATAAAGCAAGATCTAGAGAATAAGAAAGCTGAGACAAAACTGACCATAAAAGTTCCAGAAATTTTTCTTAAAATTATTTTAGCCACGCTTGTCGGACATTGTCGTGTAGGAAAATCATTGTTGATCATTGTAGATGACAGCCGGTCAGTATAAGTACTGAGTCCTTATTCTTGAAAAGTATCGATATTTCATGAATATAAAGGGTAATATTCATATTACTAGAATTATTACGCTTGATATTCTAATATCATTTGTATAATATTGTATGCAGTATTTTTCAAAAGTAAATGATTCTTAAATAATACACTTTTATCTATTTATAGTAAATAAAATAATTACATACTAGATAATAGTAATTTTTTCAGACGAGAGAGTAATGTCTACAGCGAATTGTACTTATGAATCAATCCAACAAATATATATAACATTATTTGATATAATTTTTTTTTAATACTGTATAATAATATTAAATATTAATCAGTAAATATCGTCAATTAATTCAAAGGATATTCCAATGTTGTGAAAGGCTCCCAGAAGAAAAAATATATAGGGAGAAGTGCCAATGTGAGCTACAAAATGAACGGAACTCGGTTCTCACAGTATATGTAGAAAGAATTTCTCTTTAATATAAAACGTTTCGACCCTTCTTCGGGTCTTCCTCAGTAAGACTATTAGATACAATTTAACAAGGCAGTCAACGGTTACATCAGCTGTTAGATGAGTCCGAAGCGACGATATTGGAACGACTGTCTCTTACTTAGTCTACTACTTAGTCTACTACTTACAGTCGTTACAATATCGTCGCTTCGGACTCATCTAACAGCTGATGTAACCGTTGACTGCCTTGTTAAATTGTATCTAATAGTCTTACTGAGGAAGACCCGAAGAAGGGTCGAACGTTTTATATTAAAGAGAAATTCTTTCTACATATACTGTGAGAACTGAGTTCCGTTCATTTTGTGGCTCACATTGGCACTTCTCCTCCCTATATATAATTCAAAGAAAACGTGCAGTTCTAATAAAGTTGAAACGAGAGGTATATTTGCTGTAATCACGATTAAAACTTTGTTTTTTTCCTGTAAGGAAAAATTATGTGTCTACTTCGAACGCAAAAAAAACAGTGTACGGTTACAGAAATAGATCTACATTCATACTTTTGCTCTATTGTTTCAGGTCCATCGTGTTTTGTGCTGGTACTTGCATTTTGTTCTTCCACTTCCATCACCAATCATATGATTAAAAATAATTTTGTGCGATATTATACTGTAAATTGCCTTATTGTTGTTTTTCTCAATAAAACTTTTTACGAGATTCACATTAATTTATGTGCAAGCCTGCAAGTATTGTTTTGAATTAAATTACGTTAGGATTAGGTTAGAATTGCTTGATATCAAACATATGTACGGAGCAGAGAAAAACCTGAGAGCGGCCACCGAAAGTCTACTAGCTCAGAAACAGATGCACCCCCTGACAAAGTGAATGTCAACTACGGATGTGTTCGAAAATGGATTTAGGCCCGGTTTCACCATAGAGCTATTACAGATAGAGGGAGGGAGTCAACG
>NW_011966788.1:32824-35215 GCF_000949405.1 Vollenhovia emeryi | reverse complement strand
GGTCACACCTGCCCCCTCCCGCAACGGTCGGTACGGATTGAACACACACACACACGCGCGCGCGCGCGCACGCTTAATTCTTCTCGCGGTGCAGACTGACCGAGCAAGCGAGATCCACTCTACACCTCAAACATGGTTTGGGTATAGTTATATTTTAACGAAATGGGGCCCCCCCGAAGGGGGGCGGAACACACTGTCTTCACGCATGTACTTCCACCATTGTACTGTTCCACATGGGTTTGCAACTTTCCACGTGAAGTTCGTGAAGCAATTGTTGCGGCCTTCAATACCATTACACCGGACATGGCGCACCGTGCAACCCGCGATGTTGTGCGACGGACCGAAATTTGCGTACGAGAAGGAGGGCAACATTTCGAGCAATTCTTGCATTAAATAATGAGTGGATTAGGCCTACCGGGGAAACCACTATAAAAAAAACGCACCAAGCTATCTACCGCAAGGTGGTGTGGAAATGATAGCGTATTATTTTCCTACCACCAGAAAAACTTTTTCGGCACGGTGTCATATGTCGCGCGTTCTCTCGCTGCGCGCCGTTCGCCCGCTCACCGCTTCCCGCTCCCCGCTCGCCACCGTCTCTCATCGATCGATGCGTGACTCCACCTCTCGCTATCGATTCTTGAGAGATGTCAACAAACACACCATTTTGCATGTTGCCGAGTCCGGCCTTCCGCTCCTCCTTGCACTTATTGGCTAAGACGTTTTTCTTAATTAGGCGATAATAATTACGGATTTTGTAAAATTGTATATAACTTTTCTTCTCAGTTTAACCCAATCTACTATAATCTTTGGGGTCGGCCATATCGAATCTGACACCCTGTATATAGGTGTGCACGAGGATGCGACTCGCGGGAGAAGAGAACGGGGATTCGCTCTTCGCGCAGGACCGAGCGAATGCAGTGCGGGAAGGGCGATTCCAGGTAGGTTGGTTCGTAAAGTCTTTACGTAGCCTGATTCACGCGGCTTTATTGACTCCCTCAACAATAACCGTATTTTCGTCGTCAGGTTTTCTATGGCGCGTACGACGGGCCCACGAGCCGGAGCCAGGGGAGCCGGGCGACTAGCGTAGTCTTCAGGCCTGGGGACGGCCGAGTCAGCTCGCGGGAGAGGGACCTGTGGATTCGCGGGCCGAGCGAATAATTCCCCGGCCGTTGGAAGCGGGGCGCGCGGGATCGGGGGCGAGAAGGTCCGCGCCCGCGGCGTGGTGCGAGAGACGACAGGATCCCCAGGAGCCGCCCCGAGGAAGACGGACGGGTCGAATGTCCCGTGCCTCGTATACTCGCTGGCCAGTCTCTTAATTTGGACCTTCCTGCCTCCGCGGCGAGAACGACGTGGCTTTCCCATGGCTGGACATGACGAATGATTATTTGAAGCAGCTTAGTCGCTGACAAAGAATACGCGGTATTTATTGAGCTGGTAAAGTTGGCATACTTTAAATCTATGCGTGAAAACGAAACGGTGGATGAGTGCTACGCGAGTATCTTCGTGTGACTCCGTGAGGCGTCGATTGCTCTCGGTTCTCGTACAGAGAGAGGAGTGCTTGCTCCCATGCCATAAGCTCACTTCTCTCTGGTGTCTCATGCTTGCGAGAGGCATGCGAGTCTTTGAGCGATAGTCACCAGTATAGTCGAGGGTGTGTCGTCCGTACAGTATTCAGATTCTTAAAATATACTTCTATCTTTGTGAACTCTGCTTATTTCTTTATCTTCCTCAATAACACTGCATACGCGATATTAAAAGCAACGGATCAACAGGTTATGGGCCCAGTTTGCATGTGTAAGAGGAGGATATATACAGGGTGGTCCAGTGATGAGTAGCGGAACTTCAGGGGCGTATTCCTTGGACAATTCTAAGACGAAACATCTATTTGAGTTTTTGTCGAAAATCGCTTCCCTGAGAAATGGCAGCCGTTTGAAAAATTTTGTTTGGGTTTCGAGCGGGAGTCATGTAAATTAGCGTAACTTTTGAAATACTCGTCGGATTATTTTTTATTAGGGCTTGTTGAAAAGGTATTGCCGAGACCTTTCAGAAAATGTATCACACTTATCTGACGGTAGCGTAGTTTTCGAGAAATAAAATTAAAAAAGTGAATTTTTGTTGACATTTTTGACATTTTTTTTATAAAACTCAGTGTGTCTCCGAAGATAGTCGATGAATTTTTGATTTTTTTTCTGCATTTGATAGTCACAGATCTTACCTCTCCAAAATGCCCTTGACCAAGTTCCTACGACTTACCGTTCAAAAGTTATAAATTTTTTCACTGAAATGGAAAAAAATTTATGAAAACAATTTTTTTTAAATTTCAATGTTTTTCGTCTTTATTTGAGTCAAAATTGATGAGGGCGATTCATTAATTATTCATTAATAAGTTTC
>NW_011966788.1:24279-32032 GCF_000949405.1 Vollenhovia emeryi | reverse complement strand
AAAATTTTTCAAACGGCTGCCATTTCTCAGGGAAGCGATTTTCGACAAAAACTCAAATGGATGTTTCGTCTTAGAATTGTCCAAGGAATACGCCCCTGAAGTTCCGCTACTCATCACTGGACCACCCTGTATATATATAAGCGGAGTACCGGTCTCGTGTTCGAAACGTGCTCGCCGCGTGGTCGGTCACCTTTGTGCCGTGAACGAGCAGTGTGAATAAGAGTACGCAAAAATGTCCGAAGAAATTTCTACCAGAAACGTGACAAGGTTCGACGGACAGAACTTTCAAGTCTGGAAATTTCAGATGCGCAATATTTTCGTTGCGTACGGATTGTTCGACATCGTCGACGGTACGCGTGTGAGACCGGCCGCCGAAAATGAAGCCTTGCACAAGGCGTGGACAAAGGACAATGCGAAAGCGATGTTTGTGCTTTCGTCATCGATAGAGCCGAAACAAATGGAACCTTTGCTCGTGTGTCAAACCGCCCTGATGTGGACCAAGCTGAGCTCGATTCATGAGCAAAAATCTGTGTCGAACAAACTTCTGCTGCTTCAGAAATTTCACGAGTATAAAATGGACGCCACTGAGTCCGTTGTTCAACACGTAGCTCACGTCGAGAACCTGGCAATGCAGATTAAAGATCTTAGTGAACCTGTATCTGACTCAGCTGTTCTGGCAAAAATCATTGCAACTCTGCCGACAAAATATAATGCGCTAAAGACGGCATGGGATAGTGTGAGTGAGGAGAATCAGACTTTGAACAATTTAACGGAGCGTTCATTAAAAGAAGAAAGTCGGTTGACACAAGATGACGAAGCAGCAAGTGCGTTCGCGGTCATGTCCAATGGGAAATCAAAACATAAAGCCGCTGAGAAGAAGGACGGAAAGTCGGTTAAAAGAAGACGCAAATAACATGTTATAAATGTCATAAGAAAGGACACTTCGCGCGCGAGTGTAAATATAAGAAGAAAAGTGATAGCGTCAGTGAACGCGAGAACGATGTTTGTAAGAAATCAACTCTTCTTGTCGCGAGCGTGAAAGATAAATCGGCGCTTAGAACGTGCGAAAAATCAAGCGTGTCTAACGGTTATCGGTACTCAGAAATACGTGAAAGTCTTCTTGGACGTGAGGTTTCAGACGTCTGGCTAAGCGACAGTGGTGCGTCGTGTCATATGTCACATCGTCGCGAGTGGTTTGTGAGTCTTGGACAGAGTGAAATAGAACAGGTGTTTCTTGGAAATGACGGTCCATGTGAGGTACGAGGACAAGGAGAAATTCAAGTTCGTCTCTTTGCAAATGGCAAATGGCGCGAGGCGAAAATGGAGAACGTGCTGTACGTCCCTCAAATTAAGAAAAACTTGTTTTCTGTTGGTGCCTGCACGAAACGAGGACTCGAAGTAACCTATGTTGACGACAAGGTGTTCGTCAAGGACAAATCTGAAATCATCGCCCAAGGAGTCAAGCAGTCTAACGAAATATGTAGAATGTTTATTCTAGTGAAATCGTCGTTAGCAGAGGAAGCAAATACTGTATCCAAGGACTTGCGAACGTGGCACGAGCGACTTGGTCATGTAAACACACGTACACTTGTGAACATGATGAAAAACAAGTCAATTTCTGGAATAAACTGCCACGAGGTCAAAGATTTCTTCTGTGAAGCTTGCCAATTTGGAAAATCACACCGACTACCGAATAAGAAGTCGTACAAAGAACAGGTATGGAAACCAGGTGAGAAAATCTATACCGATGTCTGTGGTCCAATGTCCGTGCCATCAGCAGGTGGTGCGAGATTTTATCTTCTGTTCAAGGACAGAGCAACAGGTTACAGATTTATATTTTTCTTGAGACATAAATCTGATGTCATAGAGAAGTTGAGAGAATTTGAGGCGAAACTACGCAATAAATTCAATCAATCTATGAAGGTCATGCATTGTGACAACGGCACGGAGTATGTAAATCATGAGGTCAAGAACTTCCTAGCTGCTAGAGGAATCGAGATGGAGACAACGGCGCCGTATTCACCGGAGCAGAATGGACGAGCAGAACGAGAAAATAGAACAATAGTTGAGTCAGCTCGTACAATGCTGCACTCAAAGAATATGCCGAAGTCGCTGTGGGCTGAGGCTGTTAATACGGCAGTCTATGTTCTAAATAGGACCATCTCAACTCAAGATGACTGCAAATCACATTACGAACTCTGGACTGGGGAGAAACCTGATTTGAGCCACTTAAGGATCTTTGGCTCTGATTCATACGTTCATGTTCCTGAATAGACGAGGAAGAAGCTGGATTCCAAGTCGAAGAAGATGATTCTCGTGGGATACGAGAAACAATCTCAGCACTATCGACTCTACAATCCGGTCACCAAGTCGATAAGCATCTCTAGAAATGTTACCTTCAACGAGCAAGTAACTAAGGTACGTCACATTTCAGAAAATGATGGTGAATTAGTATTCGAGGCCGGTGAGAGAGTTGCAGATGACCAGGAAGACTCCCTGGATGCTGAAGAAGCAGACGATGTTCAACTGGTTGAACCAGATCCTGATGAGCCGATTGAGGCTCGCGTTGATGTAAATGGATATCAACAGCGTGATGAAGCTCAACGGGCAAGAGCGTTGAGAGATCGCGCAAGTATAAGACCACCAATTAGGTTTGCAGCTGATTTTGTTGAAATTGCAGTACCAAACTCCTATGTCGAAGCGATAAATGGTGAACAGGCTGATGAGTGGAAGAAAGTTATTGATGAGGAATTCGAGGCTCATCGTGAGAACAATACGTGGTCGATTGTTCCTGCTCCAGAAGGTGTGAAGCCAATCGACTCTCGCTGGGTCTTCAAGATCATCAAAAGTACTGACGGGTCAGTTGAAAGGTACAAGGCCAGGCTTGTTGCACGCGGTTTTCAACAACAGAAAGGAGTGGACTACTCGGAGACCTTTTCACCGGTCGTGAGATACGACACTCTACGAATTTTCTTAGCAATGGTTGCTCAGCGTGATCTAGAAATTGTACAGTTTGACGTTAAGACCGCGTTTTTATATGGTAAATTGAGTGAAACGATCTATATGAAAATTCCGAGTGGTTTAGAAGTAAAAATGGAATGAATGGTACTGTATGCAAGCTTAACAAGTCACTGTATGGGTTGAAGCAAGCACCTCGGTGCTGGAATAATGTATTCTGCGATTTTCTAAAAGAATGTAGTTTTAAGGAATCGGAAGCTGATCATTGTATTTTTAGAGGAAGAATATCTCAAAGAAATGTATATCTGACTCTTTTTGTTGACGACGGCATTATTGCTGCGGAAAAAGATGATGATTTAGTGGTTATTTTGGATTTACTCAGAAATATGTTTAAAGTTACAACTGGTAATCCACACTATTTTGCAGGATTGGAAATTGTTAGAGACAGATATAAGAAAACTCTATTTATACATCAGACAGCGTATGTAAATCGTATAATTGAGAGATTTAATTTACAGAATGCGAAGAGTGTAAGTACACCATCCGACCCTAATGTTACATTATTACCAGTAGAAAACGAAGAAGATTTGTTACAGAATGTACCCTTCAGAGAAATGGTTGGATCACTAATGTTTCTAGCAATCGACGTATCTTAAAAATTACGTGAAAATTCAGACCCGTGGACTTTGCATTGCAATATCTCTACTCATGGGGCACGTAGGAGAAAAGTAAAAACACTTTTATTATGCAAATCGTACCCAAGCTATCGATTAAGCGCAGTCTCAAGTTTGTCGGATCAGCCGTTGTTGAGATCCGAAATTCTGAGGGCCCGTCAACTCGCGTACTCGCGTAAACTACACGGTCGGTGTCGCGCGCGTGGTTTTAGCTTGTCGCTTAATTGTTGTCGCTTATACTTGGCGCGAGACACTACCGTGTCTCGTGATAGTATCGCGTCCTGATATCGCGTTTTCAGTTAATCTAGTTAGTCGTTTCCTGAATAAACATAGTTTGAATCATTGGAATGCTGCGAAGAGAATTTGTAGATATTTGCTAAATACTCCTAATCACGGGATTCTGTACGAAAGCGGCGGGAGCGATTGCAAACTTGTAGGATTCTCTGATGCTGACTTTGCGGGAGACTATGAAACACGAAGGGTTCACGTTTAAATTTTGTAACGGTATAATTACTTGGTTGTCGTCACGCCAAAGACTTGTTACCCTGAGTACAACAGAAGCCGAATATGTCGCAGCTGCAGCGGCAGCGAAAGAATTGATTTGGATTAGGAGATTGTTGAATGATCTCGATTATAATGTATCTGAAGCTACAACACTATACATTGATAATCAGAGCACTATTAAATTGGTACGTAATCCGGAGTTCCATAAGAGAACTAAACATATAGATCTGAGATATCACTTTATACGTGAGAAAGTAGATGAGAAGATTATCAATGTAGAGTATGTTCAGTCGAGCGAACAGCAGGCTGATATCTTCACCAAAGCGGTTCCTAGAGAACGATTCTTGTATTTATGTTCGTTAATTAGTCTTAAGAGAAAAATAGAAAAAAATTAAAGTATTGAACTGGCGGGAGTATTGAGCTGGTAAAGTTGGCATACTTTAAATCTATGCGTGAAAACGAAAAGGTGGATTAGTGCTACGCGATCGAGTATCTTCGTGTGACTCCGTGAGGCGTCGATTGCTCTCGGTTCTCGTACAGAGAGAGGAGTGCTTGCTCCCATGCCGTAAGCTCACTTCTCTCTGGTGTCTCATGCTTGCAAGAGGCATGCGAGTCTTTGAGCGATAGTCACCAGTATAATCGCGGGTGTGTCGTCCGTACAGTATTCAGATTCTTAAAATATACTTCTATCTTTGTGAACTCTGCTTATTTCTTTATCTTCCTCAATAACACTGCATACGCGATATTAAAAGCAACGGATCAACAGTATTTTACACGGTGTCACACGGAGGGAGCTACACGGAAAGCGGGACGACGGGGATCGGCGAGAAGACGGGACGGCGGGAAGGGAAGACGGCAAGAACGCGCGGGGAGCCCGCTCAGACCGCGTGCGGCTGGTGCGCCTCTGGCCCGGCCGACGGCGACGGTTAGCCGCGCTGGTCGGGGCACAGGAGCTCACGTGATAGTTCGAGATGGAGTCCGGTCGACGCGGCCTGTGGCGCGATCCGGAAGGGTATAGGGTCTCGTGGAGGCTGGGGGCTCGCCGTGGGAATAGCGGCGATCGAGGACACTTCACGGGGGCACAACACAATTTCCGCAGCACGACACTTAAAGATTCGCCGCGGGTGTAGGCGCGAAATGATTGCAATTGTTTGGTTAACACTGATAGAAAGTTTATTAGTAACTGGCACTGTCACTTACACTTATGTATTTATTATCGAGACAATAAAGAGAACAAGGAAGACTACGATTATTAACGCCGAGTGGAGGAAAGGCGGCGGCTCTCGCGGTTCGACGGAGCCTGAGAGCAGAAGGCTGTGCAGGCCCCGGCGAAACCGAATCGTTCGCGCGGCTGAGTCGCGCGCGAGAGTGGGCTCACGGGACTAAGTCCGACGCCTTGGATCGGCGCTGCGGCTAAGTCCGTCGGAGGGCCAATTCCCGCGACTAAGTGCTTACTTGCGGAGTAGTGATCGGTAAAGCTCAGAGGAGCGATCGCGAACGAGAGCGCTCTTCGCTCCGAAATCGCCCCTTATATACGAAAATTCGGAGGCCCCGCGCGGAAAGGGGGCACCGATCGCGGTTACGTGAGGGGGAAATCCTCGCCTAACGTTTCCAGTGGAATCCTCGTGGATTCCCACTAGAACGTATCCTTTCCGCGAATCATAATATTAACCGTGCCGCGCGCTCGGCGCGACCGACGGTTGCGCGCGTGCGAAACATCGGTCGCGGCGCGCGACAACGTCGCGTGGCATATCGACTCGCGTTTGAATTAGCGTGATGCGGTCGCCAGTATCGCGGCTACGGCGATCTCTCGACCCCTTTCTTACACCCTTTAAATAGTAGCCGCGATAATGGCGCACCGCATGCGGCGCGCGATAGCGCCCGGAGAAAAGAGAAAAGAAGAGAAGAGGCGAGAAATACGCGAGACAACGGTTCCGAGCATTTCGGTAGCGGCCTTGCAGCCGACGCGCTCGCGGAGCCGGGGCGCGCGAGGCGAGGCGCGACGCGCGGGCGACGCGTATATAAACATGCCCGCTCGGCACGTGCGGCTCGCTTTCCAGGAATCCAGCTGTTCCTGGCGAAGCCGCGTCTCGTGCTCCGTAAAGTCGCCAAACGTAACAATATGTACAGGGTGAGTCATACAACATCCGACAAAATTTGTGATATTCCGAAACAGCACGTCGCTCTATAGAGAGACTCCGTGCTTTTTCTCCGATGCGTAAAGCCACAGACAACAATTGCGATAACATATGCCGCACGTTAGATACAATTTGTGGATAAAAGCTACAGCTTATCCGAGACAAAGTTGCATCCTTATGTGATAATTGAACGGGACTTCCCGTTTACTGACGTAAACAATAGTCTACTATTAGAGATATACTATCGCAAAGAAAATACTGCTCCCAGCCAGTGATGCCGTTTAAAAATGTCAGGTACATCGTGACAGCGGTGGTGGGGATAGAGTGGGGATGGTTCCGTGCCGCGTACATGTTACGTGCAGCATACGTGCGCACACATATACAGCACGTAGCCTGTGTGCGGCACGAGAGCGATCCCCACCACTGCTGTCGCGATGTAGCTGACGTTCTCAAACGGCATCACTGCTCCCAGCATGAGCTAACATGTAATTAGGAAGTGTAGACCCAATGATTAGTAGTATATTGTCGGTGTAAAGTTGGCACCTCATTTTTTTGCACCGTACGTTTTCATGCAAGTTCCATTTGCACCCGCAATAGTTCTACAGTTCCAGATAGGTTGTATCAATAGTTACGTCAAATCAGTACATAATATATCACTTTAAAAATTTGAGGAATATACCCAGACAGTACCTGATATCCCATGGATATCCGTTTTGTGTCCATTTCATGTCGGAATATCCGTCGACTTTATAAAACATCCATAAGATGTCCATTTGTGGACACACTTTGAATATCCCAAAATGGGCATGTTTGAATGTACTCATAGTACAGAAATTGGACCATTAATGGATGTGTCTCTATAGGCCATATTGTATACGTCATTTCCAATAGCGCCGTGGACCTAGGGATAGCGCTGATGTCGCTCTCTTTCCTGTTTGTTCCATGGTGATGATAGGTGATAATACCAACACGCGATTTTAATCTAAGGTAATCTTTCGTTTATTTGCAATATTACTATAAAATAACACAATATATGTATAGTTTGTAAAGATAAGTGCACAAACAATTTTAATAATATTTTTAGTATTTCTATCGTGCTTAATGAGAAAACCGTTTCACAAGGTTTTCAGGTTATGCATTTAGAAAGTCGCTTAAGAAATATAAGAATATAATAAATTCTCACATCGAAGATATTAATACAGGGTGAGTCACAACATTTCTGCCAGAGCTCGTGATAAGGTAAAACGGATCGAGATGAACAGAAAAGTCCTGAACCATTTGCAATTTTTGCAATAGTTAACGAGTAATTAATTATCAAAAATCGTCGTCTTTGCCCTGCCCACTGTCCAATTCGAGCGCGTGGCGAGATGTGACCGCCCGGCGATCGATATTGCCAGGCGAGGGGTGGGGACACGAGACGCGGGAGCGGCGACGTAAGCTCGCCGGCCGGCAACGGCGCGCTGTCCCCCTCCCCCCCCC
>NW_011966788.1:8194-15259 GCF_000949405.1 Vollenhovia emeryi | reverse complement strand
TCGTGCTCGCCGCGGAATTCGTCCGTTAGCCGGGCCTCTCCTCTCTCTCTCCTCCGCCCTCGCATCCATCCGTCCTCACGCTCGTGTTCATCATACCAAAAAAAAAAACAAAAGAATCAGCCATACGTCGAATTTACCGAATAACGGTCGCCTCTCTGGAGACTGCGGCACGGTTTTCCCTAATCTTGGCCTGTTGCCTTGAGGGAGGAACCCGGTGGACGCGCTCGCGGGACGGCAACGTCACAATGGATATACCATAGACGTCTCTTGTATGTTTGAAGGACATAAAACGGATGACTTTCTGAGTGGATGGATATTCTCAATGTCCGTAAAGGATATTTATAGAACGGTTTTCGGATATCCGTGTGCTGTCTGGGTATACCTGTATAGTATAACTTAAAAATTGTTCCAACTTCTCGTGGCACCGCAAACTTATGAAAAACCCAATTAGATGGTGTAATTCTATAGTTTTCGAAAAGTTCTACAGTTCTAGATACGTTTTAGTAAAAGTTCAGGCCTTTAAACATTTTTTAACAATTTTTTAATTACACCGCCAGCACCGCACCTAGGAGTAAAGTATACGGTGCAGACATTTTTCGGCTACTTTCTTTCCAGTTCTCGACAGTTTTCACACATTTCCGACAATTTTGATAGGTTTCAATCATAGTTCCGGTCTTTAAACATTTTTTAACAATTTTATAATCCGACCGCCGGCAGCGCACCTAGGAGTGAAGTATACGGTGCAGATATTTTCGCCACTTTCTTTACAGTTCTCGACAGTTTTAGCATAGTTCCGACCAATTGGAGAGGTTTTGGTCGTAGTTCCGCCCTTTAAACATTTTGAAACGATTTTTTAATTTTCATGACTGGCCTTATTACTGAGGTGGGAACAGTTTGGCATTTTTATTTTTTGGACGGTGGCTGCACCGGGTTGTAGCCCACAGCCACTGCCACTATTATTATATTATCTTAATCAAAGATTAACGTTAGTAAGTAAGTGCATAGCAACATAACACATAGCAATATAAAACTTGGCCTTACGAAAGAGTTGCGAAAGCAACGCAGGACCGCGAAAAGTACCTAACAATCTTTTGTAAGACCACCAAATTCCAAACATAAGAAACCAGGAAGGAGATCCCGCGAGATTGCGAAAATGCTTATGCATCGGAAGCTATTAATACGGCCAACCAAAGATCACCCGCATTGAATTAGGAAAGACCGATGCGTAAGCGGAAGTAAAAAAGAATATAAGCGGTCGCAGGAATGCCCTCGACAGAGAGTAATACAGAGCCAGTCAGTGTCGCGTATCAAACGTAGCAAATTACCACCGAGCACTACAAACTGTAGCGTCGCAATTGACCAAGAGGTTATCAGTATGCGTATTGCCATTAAAATAGTGTTTGTTTACTACTGTCTTGTGTTTTTAACCTAAACTTCGCCTCTCGTGAGTCTCAACTCTTCGGGTGGACCAACCCCACGTAAGAAAAAACATTTTGTTACCGTACGTAGCACAACAACCGCATACTTTACTCCTCGGTGCGGTACTGGCGGTCGGAATAAAAAATTGTTAAAAATGTTTAAAGAGGCCGGAGCTATGATTGAAACCTGTCAAAATTGTCGGAACTATGCAAGAACTGTCGAGAACTGTAAAGAAAGTGGCTGGAAAATATCTGCTCTGCATAGTTTATTCCTGGATGGAGTGCTGGTGATAGAATTAGAAAATTGTTAAAAAATGTTTAAAGGCAAGAGCTACGACCAAAACCGATTCAATTGGTCGGAACTATGCAAGAACTGTCGAGAACTGTAAAGAAAGTGGTCGGAAAATGTCTACACCGCATACTTTACTCCTAGGTGCCGTGTTGGCGGTCGGATTAAAAAATTGTTAAAAAATGTTTAAAGGCCGGAACTTTTAATAAAACATAGACAAAACATCTATCTAAAACTATAGATACATGAATCTAAGACTATAGAACTTTTCGAGAACTATAAAATTACGCCATTTAATTGGTTTTTTGCAGGTTTATGATGCCAAGGGAAGTTGATACATCAAATTTTCAAAGTGATATATTATGTATTAATTTGACAGAACTATTGATATAAACTATCTGGAACTGTAGAACTATTACGGGTGCGAATAGAACTGGCATGAAAACTTGCGGTACAAACAAATGAAATGCCAAATGCATACTGACTAGTATATCGGCCTGACGAGACTTCTTATTGTTATCAATTGACAGTGATGTGTCGCTGAAGAGATTACACGTTATTTCAAAAATAAAGTCATACGAGATGACGAGGTCATAAGATGCATCTCGGGATAATTCTGACAAAGAGTATAAAACACGGAAACAGTGGATGCGAATAGATTATGTTTTCTTGTATGATACTCATTAAATATTATATCTTATTTATTTCATTGTAAATTTAAAATTTAATTCTATAAACCGCTCTAATTCTATAAATATATCAACAACAGTGTGATATACATATCTGTACATGTATATATACCTAGGAAATATTTTCTCAACACTTGCATTCAGCATAACAACTTCCTCTTGAAGTTTTTCTTCCAACTCAAATTTTGTTTGCTCATACAACAGAGAGCTACGCTCCAAGACTGTCCTGATATGTCTTAACCACTGAATTGTTGTATTGTATAATTCAATATGATGTCTGCCCAGAGTAGTCATCTCGATTAATGAACTCATCATACAAACCGAAAGAATTATTTTGTCTTGTAGTTCCAACATTAATGTAGATTTCGCTGTCAATATATATTGACCTGCATAGACACAAGAATTATTATTAACCTTTAACTACACGCGTTATTTTTAATAACATACAAGGTTTGTTCGGAAAGTATCCGACCTTGTGCTGCAACAGAAGAAAGAGCTAAATCTGATCAATGGCGACAATGTCCCCTTCAAAGTACTCTCCTTTGGAAGTTACAACATTCTACCAACAATCCTCCCACTTTCAGAAACACTCCTTGTATTCAGCTTTCGGAATAGCTATTCAGAATAGCTGCGCGCGACTATCTCGTATTATTATATCCAATATGTACTCGTATATTATAATTACACATATAAAACTAATACATTTCAATAATACATATTGGGATAAATAATGCAAGTTAATCTTATGCGCTATTCTTGACACGGGCTGCGAAAAGCTCATGGAAAAGCTAGCGCGCCGCCGTGTATGGCTCACCTACAGAGGAGAGTATGTGCGTGGCCCTGATCAATGTGTACGGGTCACACGCATAGGGACAGCATTAACGAAAGGCTACCCTAGCATAATGCGGTCTCTCTCACTTACACGGTTGCAAGGAGGATGGTAGATGGCAGCAACTCCCGCCACGGTTCCCCACTAAGCTCACTATACCGATAGCTCCACTAATTACCGTAGCCCAGTTGCGGTCCAATCATGAGTGGCTGCCTCTACTTTCCGTACCTCACCTACAGACGAGAGTGTGCGCGAGACCCGACGTTGTGTGCAAGTTACACGGATACAACGTCGGGTCTCGCACACACTTCCGCCTGTAGGTGACGTACCGAAAGTGGAGATTGCCGTTCAAGCGGTAGGAGCAAGCCCATGCTGCTGGATCTGGGGGGACACAACATAGTAATGGTAGTGAGGAAATGTAGTGGGAGTCGTTGCGATCTACCATCCTCCTCGCGAGCCGTGTAAACGAGAGAGGCCGCATTATATCATGAACCGGCAGAAATGTCGTCCCTATCCGTGTGATCTGCACACATCGATCAGGGCCACGCGTACACTCTCCTCTGTAGGTGAGCTATATGCGGTGGCGCGCTAGCTTTTCCACGAGCTTTTTGCGGCCTGTTTCAAGAGTAGCTGCACGCGACTCGCATTATGTATCCAATATTATTGATACAGACCGATAATTATTTGAAACTGCTACAAATAATTAATTATCGTTGTTCCGTCGAAGAAGCGAGGAGCGAGCAGCCTTCCCTTTCGGCGAGGCGGCGCACAGTGGACAAAATCGGGATCATAGGGGACAAAAATCTATTACATGGTCAATTTTAAACCAAATCAATTGAAACTTGGCAGACTAAAGCATTTTGGATCGTAGAATCTGACTACACTGCCGAAATTTTGAAAATCAAAAATGAAGAATGAGAAATTGCCACCTAAAGTTATATTTTTTGGACTTTAAATTAACATATCAAGGCACAGGCCAAGCACAGGTATAATAGGGCAGAACTAAATAGTGAGTTCATTGCACGAGCTGAAAAAGAGATATCCGTGTTTTTTCTTTTTCAATTTTGAAGTTTTTTAAACAATTATTGTTTAAACAATTTGTATAAAATTTTCGAATTTCGAAAAACTAATTACGTCAATCGATTCTACGGAAAAAATTATGAAAGAAATATATATAACATTTTTCTATTCGAATCTTATTTGTTATTGTAAATTTATTATTAAAAAATAAGGGATAGAAAGTGGCAAGCTCATGGACTCTGAACTTAAATCTCTAAATCCATGTACACTTTTTATACATAAGACTGGCTTTGGTTAACTGCAAAAGTGAATCTAATTAATTGATGCAATAATTAAGCCCCTTCACCTCGTCAATGTACCAGCTTAGATGGAAGAGGTTTCTTACTTTTTATTTTTTATTAAAAAATTTTTAATTTTTTAAATTATTTTTTCTTTTTGTTTTTTAATATTTTGAAACTGTTTATTTATGTTAATTAAATTGAGAATATTTATGATACTTTTTAATTAGTCTCTTGATCCATTCTTCTGTCGCTTCACTCACAATCAGTGTCATCGCTTGAGCTGTCATTGGTGTTTTGATTCAATAAGGCTATAGCCTCATCACTTAACTTTTTACTTTTTTATCTTTATAAATCCGTAAGGAACTTATTACTGGATCGGACAAAACTAACATAAATTTAATGATGTCTTCATTGCAAGCTTTACGTGAGAATAATCAACTATGGTGCGCTCTTGCATGTTTGAAAACTTTATTATTTGCCTCCTGAGCCTCTTCGGATAAACAACTAATAGGTATTCCAAATACTTCCATTATTTTGCGTCCGTGAATGAGAACGTTATGTATACTGGGGGGCATTTTATACCAACCATATAATTTGACAAATAGTTTTGCAGTATCATAAGCATAAATCTCAAATTTGTCGAAGTTGAGATCTAGTCCACAAGTTATTACCTGTAGTATAACAGAGAATCGTTTGATCAATACTACGTCTATTCCAATAACTTTGGCAATCACCTCAGATTTTTTTGAAGAAATGTCTAGCTGTATTGCCATCATTAGTATTATAGATCCATGTCCTTGCTTGACTACATCGACTAAAATACCCAATTCAAATTTTAGGCCGTCTTGAATATGCTTTTTCTGTTTTTTCTTTTAACTCTTTATCTTCACCTTTTGCGTTACTTTTCTTAAAAGACAAGTTATACGCGATATGAAGTGTTCAGTATCAACACGAACAGTCTTCGTGTTCGCGCTGTCCTTTCGCGTAATAAATATATTGTATCGTTCGTAAATATATTGGTTTATTCGGTCTTAAAATACACCACAAATTCACAGTGTCTCGCACTCGCGATAGAGATGCCCGCGACGACGTCTCGGGGCTGTTGCCCTGGGTCGCGGACGATTCGTATGTACGCACTTAAAGTTTTGCTTATCGTTTGTCGTAACGATAAGTTATTGGCCCGGCGACGACGTCTCAGGGCTGTTGCCCTGGGTCGCGGACGATTCGCGTGTAACGCACTTATTGTTTCGTTTATCGTTTGTCGTAACGATAAGTTATTGGCCCGGCGACGACGTCTCAGGGCTGTTGCCCTGGGTCGCGGACGATTCGTGTGTTCGGTGACGACGTCTCAGAGCTGTTGCTCTGGGTCACCTTCGCGGATGCTGCGATTCGCGACTCTCACTGACTCACGATTGATTTCCTTGATATTCTCGACGCGAGTATGCACGTAGGAGATCGTTCTGTTCTGACTTCTGTACTGTATTGTGTTTTTTGGACTATCACGCTCGACTATATATGTACTGCGATCCCCCACCAAGATTCCAGGAAGTTTTCCCAAAATCTTATTGGTGGGCCCTTAGGTCCGCCTATCGATCGTCGATCAGCGGCTCGCAGACATCGGAGAAAACAAAGGGTGCGGGGATTACGGAAGCCGCGCGTCCGAGCTCACCGGCGCCGTACACGTTCGAACTCGCACCGCACGTCGCCCCTAATCTTTGTAAACAAGATTGCGCGGATGAGTCGACGGACGGTCGCCGGTGTCGATGCGACCTCTGTGAACCTGGCACCCGACTTTTCCAAAAAAAATTTTTGAATAGCGGAAATGATAGCCCATCGTTTGTAGTTGATTGTAGTAAAAGAAATTTTGTTTGTAGTTTCATGGTTTAAAAGATATAAAAATTTAAAAAATAACCAGCACCCGACATTAAGATTTTTCAAATCCGCTTGCGGGATCCCCTTCAGAATCGTTTGTAGTTGATTGTAGTGAATTTCGTTTCGTTTGTAGTCGAACCGTTTAAAAGTTATGAACATTTAAACAAATTGCAAAAAGCTAACTTTGTCAATTTTGCGGGATCGTCTTTAGAATCGCTTGTAGTTGATTATAGTGAATTTCGTTTCGTTTGTAGTCGAACCGTTCAAAAGTTACGAACATTTAAACAAATTGCAAAAAGCTAAAATTGCCAATTTTTAAGATATTCGAAATCCGCTTGCACAGTCTTCCTCAGAATCATTTGTAGTTGATTGTATCACATTTGAGTCGAAGTTGTTTGTAGTAACAATATTTTCGTTTGTAGTTTCTTCTGTTAAACAAAAACAAAAATTTAAAAAATTACTCTTACCCGAAATTGAGATATCACGAATCTACTTACACTATGTGTTTTAGAATCGTTTGTAGTTGTTTGTAGTAACAATTATTTCGTTTGTAGTTTCTTCCATTAAACAAAAACAAAATTTTTTAAAAATTACTCTTACCCAAAATTGAGATATTACGAATCCACTTACACTATGTGTTTTAGAATCGTTTGTAGTTGTTTGTAGT
>NW_011966788.1:4505-8184 GCF_000949405.1 Vollenhovia emeryi | reverse complement strand
AGTCACTACAATCAACTACAAACGATTCTAAAGATGATCCCGCAAAATTGACAAAGTTAGCTTTTTGCAATTTGTTTAAATGTTCATAACTTTTAAACGGTTCGACTACAAACGAAACGAAATTTACTACAATCAACTACAAACGATTCTGAAGAGGATCCCGCAAGCGGATTTGAAAAATCTTAATGTCGGGTGCTGGTTATTTTTTAAATTTTTATATCTTTTAAACCATGAAATTACAAACAAAATTTCTTTTACTACAATCAACTACAAACGAAGGGTTATCATTTCCTCTATTCAAAAATTTTTTTTGGAAAAGTCGGGTGCCAGGTTCACAGAGGTATCGATGCGTGCGTTCCGCGCCGCTTACGTTCTCGTCCTTTGTTGGGCACATATACGTATGTACATACATTGCGTCGTAGAAACGTCGCGCACGACCCTTCTACGACGCAACACCGTCCCTCCGTATCCTTCCCCCACGTGCACGACAGAGTAAAGTTCGACCTTTATCATTGATTCATCGCATATATGCGCTGGAACGCGCCCATCGTGTCCGACTCGTGAGAGACGCTACGCAACATGAAGAATGCATTCCATAAATCTGATTCTACAATGAAGAGTGGAAAGGCCAAAATAGTATCGTTCTCGCTCGATGTGTAAGCTTTTGAGATAACTCAAATCATTCATCTGATTTGGCGTAGGATTACATATATTACAAGACGTAGAAGATTTCTGATTCATAATTGCATTACACGTTTTTCCATCCAGCATTGTCGAATATAACTTATATATCACTGTTTGAGATTCCTCCAGTCATCTCATTTGTACTGCCCTAACCATCTCACGGTTATTCGTAAGGCCCAGTGGGACCGCGTGCGCGACCGCGCGACCGTGTAACAAGCACGTGACGGGCACGTGGACATGGCTCCCGGGCTTGCGCGCAAGCTCAGAGAGCACGAGTCGTGTAAAGGCAGTCGTCGTAAGTTGTGGAAAAGTTCGCATCGGCAGACGAAAGTATCGTGCTCGCGCTCACGGGAACAAGTTCTATCTCAGTGCTTGTTAGCTCACATTGACAATTAGTGATCACCCAGGGACAGACTCATAAGTTAAGTGCACAAATCGAGTGCATCGGTGTTCTGCGCAAAGGCCTCTCACTTTGTGCACGCTCGCTTGTAGCCGGCCTCCGGCTCAACGGGCGGCACATCCCCGACGGTCTTGTGCGAACAAGAGAGCTCGACGGACTCGCTCACCTCAAATCATACGCCTAAGTAACTCTCAACTGTATACAGGTTGTCCCGTAATGGGCAATTAATGATTCACAGAGTGAAAGAGGATGAAATTTTGAACTAAAAGTTCCTTCTTCAAATTTGGCTCAGACCATTACTCACGGAGTTATTAGCAGTTAAAGTTAATCAATCAGATGGCGCGCTGTCGAGGTATGCAGGAGCGTAACATGCCATGGGGGTCCTCGCGCTCGCAGTACATTACCCGATTAAAATGTTATTTTAATTTTTCATGTTAATTAATAAATAAGTGAAGAAATCAAGAAATGATGAATAAATGAAAGAAAATAAAAAATGAAAAAATAAATGAATAAATGATAAATAAATCTGAAAGATAATTTTTTATATTTAATGTAGGAAAACATTAATGCAATAAAACGTTTTCACGAAAATTATTTACAGTTTTATGTTTCGTGACTTTAAAAAACCGATTATTATTCAATGGCCATGAAAAGAACCGATTTTCTCATACACTGAGAAAACGATACTTAAAAATTTATTTGTTACATATAAATTTATTTCAATAAAATAAAATACGAAGTAAGAATTTATTTCTAACAAGTAAACGAGTTAATTAAAAAATTAATAAGGATTCTTCAATGTCGCCAGCGATAATTATCAACACTGACGTTGTTAATTGAAAAATGATATTACTTTCAGAAATTATTATACATTATTTTACAGAAATGAGGAACATTTCGTAGAAATGTATTTTGTATCATAATTAAATATTTTATAACAAATAAATGTCGAAGAAAATGTCAGATAAAATAATGTATAATAATAATAATGTATAATATTAGGTGCGCAACTAAGTTCTCGCTGTTTTTTTGATGAAAATACAACTTTATTGTGAAAAAATGGTTACAAATGAATCATTCAAAGTATTGCCCATCGTTAGCTACAACTTTTTCCCATCTTTCTGGCAGAGCTCGAATACCGATACGGTAAAAGTGTTCATCTTTTGAGGCTATCCACGAATCAAGCCATTTTTTTATGTCTTCATATGAGCGGAACTGCTGATCACCCAGACCATATGCCATCGAACGGAACAAGTAATAATCGGACGGCGCAATATCTGGGGAATATGGCGGGTGGGGTAGGACTTCCCATTTGAGCGTTTCCAGGTAGGTTTTAACGGGTTTGGCAACGTGAGGCCGAGCGTTGTCCTGCTGTAGAATCACTTTTTCGTGCCTCTGCTCGTATTGTGACCGTTTTTCGCGCAGTGCTCGACTCAATCGCATCAATTGAAGTCGATATCGTTCCCCAGTGATGGTTTCGTTCGGTTTCAACAGCTCATAATAAATAACACCGACCTGGTCCCACCAAATACACAGCATAACCTTCGCAGCGTGAATATTAGGCCGAGCCAACGACGTAGAAGCATGACCGGGCAGTCCCCATGACTTTCTTTTCTTTGGGTTGCTGTAATGAATCCATTTTTCATCACCCGTCACGATGCGATGAAGAAAACCCTTCCTTTTTTGCCGCTGGAGCAGTTGTTCACAGGCGAAAAAACGACGCTCAACGTCCCTTGGCTTCAAATCATAAGGAACCCAAGTTCCTTGCTTTTGAATCATTCCAAACGCATGCAATCGCTTGAAAATGGCTTGGCGGGTAACTCCTAATGTTGAAGAAAGCTCTTCTTGCGTTTGGCACGGATCCTCATCGAGCAATGCCTCCAATTCAGCGTCTTCGAAGGTTTTTGGCCTTCCTTCACGCGGACGGCCGTCAACATCGAAATCACAGTCTTTGAAGCGACGGAACCAATCACGGCACGTTGTTTCACTTAGAGCAGCATCTCCGTAAACTTTTTGGAGCTCTCGATGCGCATCAGCCGCCGTTTTCTTCGAATGAAAGAAGAAAATCAACACTTCCCGCAAATGACGATTATTTGGCACAAAATCAGACATTTTCACACAACCAAAAGTATATGACGCCAAAACAAAATCACTACTGTGTCAAAACCATATGTTTACCATATGTCTAAGCTTGGTTCATAACGTTTTGGATATGTCGAAATCGACCAACACTTATTGCTGGAGCCATCTATTGACAAACAGCGAGAACTTAGGTGCGCACCTAATAATTTCTGAAAGTAATATAATTTTTCAATTAACAACCTCAGTGTTGATAATTATCGCTTGCGACATTGAAGAATCCTTATTAATTTTTTAATTAACTCGTTTACTTGTTAGAAATAAATTCTTACTTCGTATTTTATTTTATTGAAATAAATTTATATCTAACAAATAAATTTTTAAGTATCGTTTTCTGTTCTGTCAGCGTGAGCGGGTTAAGGTCCACACTGCGTTTACGCTTCACAATAGTTTATTGTCCTTCATAATCTCTCACATGTACAGTTCACAATTTCTGATACACAGTGTACGCAATTA
>NW_011966788.1:0-4405 GCF_000949405.1 Vollenhovia emeryi | reverse complement strand
TGTACTTTATTAATTGTGTTCTGTCAGCGTGAGCGGGTTAAGGTCCACACTGCGTTTACTGCTCACATAGTTATTGTCCTTCATACTCTCACAAGTACAGTTCACAATTTCTGATACACAGTATACGCATTTATTCTCGAACGCAATGTTCTGCGACTACGCCTGGGAGCCCGTGTGCCCTGAGTCGAATTCTCGAATGCAATGTTCTGCGACTACGCCTGGGAGCCCGTGTGCCCTGAGTCGATTCTCGAACGCAATGTTCTGCGACTACGCCTGGGAGCCCGTGTGCCCTGAGTCGATTCTAGAACGCAATGTTCTGCGACTACGCCTGGGAGCCCGTGTGCCCTGAGTCGCTAGTCACCAACTGCGCCTGGGGGTGTGTACACCCTGAGTCGGTTATCGGCGAACACGCCACGCACGTCGACAACGCCTGAGAGTACGTCTACTCTGAGTCGCTTCACCACACGAAGTCTATGTCTCACTGGCTCGGATCGATGCGCGCAGACTGATTTCGAATGAACCGTCGTCCCATGGACGAGGTCCCTTTTATACTCGTCAATCCTTGTTTTCCTAATTTTCATTGGTCGGATCCGAATCAAACAGTCCGCCGACCCCGGTCGCGACGGATGTTACCGTTTTCCGCGATTCCGCTGAAAGCGTCGCGCCGCCCAGACCGCGCCGTCGACATCGATGTCGCCGCTAGACGACTTTACTCGTATGAATCATGCCGCCGCGCGACTGAAGCCGCCGCGGATCCATTATGCCGCCGCGCGACTGAAGTCGCCGCGACTCTACTGACGGCCCTAACGGACCCCCCTCGACAATTACCGCGGTTTCCCTCAAAGTATCGATTGATCTTTGAAGCGATCCGACCAGTCTACCTGCGTGGTGAAGTGTACGTGATCGTGTTCGTTTTTTATTGTCATGTTTGACTATCGTGCACGATGATGTACGCAACATTTTCTCAGTGTATGAGAAAATCGGTTCTTTTCATGGCCATTGAATAATAATCGGTTTTTTAGAGTCACGAAACATAAAACTGCAAATAATTTTCGTGAAAACGTTTTATTGCATTAATGTTTTCCTACATTAAATATAAAAAATTATCTTTCAGATTTATTTATCATTTATTCATTTATTTATTCATTTTTTATTTTCTTTCATTTATTTATCATTTCTTGATTTCTTCACTTATTTATTAATTAACATGAAAAATTAAAATAACATTTTAATCGGGTAATGTACTGCGAGCGCGAGGACCCCCATGGCATGTTACGCTCCTGCATACCTCGACAGCGCGCCGTCTGATTGATTAACTTTAATTGCTAATAACTCCGTGAGTAATGGTCTGAGCCAAATTTGAAGAAGGAACTTTTAGTTCAAAATTTCATCCTCTTTCACTATGTGAATCATTAATTGCCCATTACAGGACACCCTGTATAGTGTACATACGATTAAACATTCAACTCATTTTAAGAAACGGAATCGTAGTCATTCTCGCCACGTTGCACGTCCTTTCTCACCCCCCGATCCACTCACAGCGCTCACGGAGATTTCGCGATCATTCGATCTCATGACGAGATTCGAATGTGAGGGAATTTTTCAATCACTTTACATTTTTCTTTATTAATATATGTTGGTCTTAAATGTGCTATTTTCTCAGAAATATAGGTATATTCTTGTTGCATTTTTTCACTCGTTTCTTTCATAAATTCAAACTTTACTATACGACATAATTTTACAGAAGAAAGTCGAGCATTCCGCCATATTATATCTCCATCAGAGGATGTTATATTCAAAGGTACATATGAAATTATGAATACAGAACTATCATCATTTATTGAACTGGCCTCATCCGACAATTTTTGTTTGAATACTTGCTGATTTGATACGCCATCTAAACCCCATTTACTATTCAACACAACAGTCTTATTTCTTATTTTTTTCAAGTCGTTCTCCATCATTGTAGAAAATATTCTCTCTCCAGTATGATCAAGAAAAGACTGAAGTTCAACTTCGGCACCGATTTCAGTAATTCTTATGTTTTTTGGGTAACAATCTTTCTTTGCAGCTGAGATTACATCATATGGAGGATATTGTTTGTCACCAAAAATGTTTTTATTATGATGGCGAAGACTTTTGTATTTAGACTTGGTTAATCCAAGATCTATGAATATGGCTAATGATTTATTACCCAAATCATCAGCAGAATCATCAGCTTCATTCATTGGTGTTTTACATAGCTTTTCAACTGATGCTGCAGCTTTGGCCAATAATTCTTGACCAAATTTACTTCGAAGCTCTTGAATACGTCTTCGTTTTGTTTTTGAATGGGCCAGTTCAACATTTTTTCGTGGGCATCCATGTGAATTTGATTGCATTGTATGACTTCTGGAATTTATACCACTATTATTCTTGAAAGTAAAATTAAATTTTTTATTAAAGAAATCCGCATATTTGATCATGAACGTTTTACGCACACGATGAACATTAATCCAGTATCCAGTATCCAGTAATCCAGTCTGATGGCCAGGTCGAACGACAGCATCAGACCATCACCAACTTCATAGCGAAGTACATCTCTTCCAGTCAAACGGACTGGGATTGTTGGGTTCCCATGTTTCTCCTAGCTTATAGCACCTCGAAACATGAGACAACAGGTTTGTCACCGTCTGAGCTTTGTTTCGGTCGCGATCTCAAGGTACGTCTGAATTTGTTCCAAGGAAATACTTCTAATTCTTCAAGTGGAACCCTCTGTATTTCGAGCCATTATGTTGGTAATTTTCGGAAGAAATTGGAAGAAATTCATTCTGAGGCTAGGAAGCGGTTTAATGTTGGTTCTTCACATGCAAAAATTCGTTACGATCGCCGAGCTAGGCAGAAAGTTTGGTTCTATTATAGAATCCTCGAAGAATTAAGGGGAAGGCCCCGAAATTACAGAGTAACTGGGAAGGACCATATTGCATAGTAAAGAAATTGAGTGAAGTAGTATTTTACATTCGGAAATCTCCAAGACATCGTAATACAATTGTTCATTTAGATAGGCTGGCTCCTTATACGGAGCGGAGAATTTAGGTCCGTTTAGAGTCAGAGCCCGAGGAATGAGTATCCGTGTGTGTGTATGTGTTAATTAAATTTAAATACTTGCTGTCTTTGCTGTTGTTTTGATTTATGCCACAGGGTCAGAAGGCTGTAGGACCTTAAGTTCTTCTTGGGGATGGTCCTGGTCTTCGCGACCCTTGGATCTCCCGTGGGAAGTTTTTTTTTAAGAAGTCTGCCCTGCCCGTGGTTGTTTTGAGCCTGTGGTTTTTCCACGTGGCCTTGGGCAAATGCCGGGGCGGGGACTTGGGGAGCCAGAAATGGCGTTGAGGTCCACGGGTAGTATTCCCCCCCTCCCTGTCCGAAAACCTGCAGGAGGGCATCGAGGGACGTCATCTTCATCGCCGTCGTCGTCGTCTTCGTCAAGATGACCTTCGCGGACCATTATCGTTCAGGAAGTCCGAGCGGTGGAGGCCTGTAAGGCTGATGTCCGGCGTAGGAAGGAGTCGCCCTGGAGCCGGTAGGGGAGAGCCTGATCAACTCTTCCCAGGAAATTCGGTTGCGGACTGTCCCGGAGGAGGGAGGAACTGGAGTCCTATTCTCGCCCTGATGTCATAAAACGACTACTGGAGGGCTGTTTCCCCTCTGATTGTCAGGACAACAATCTGAAGAGGGGGGCAGTGTTATGCTGGTGTTTTTCGGATGCCTGAACGGCGAGTTCCCTGAATGCCGTGCTTGTTGCTATGATACGAATGCCTTATGTTTAACAACGGTGTATTGATTTGAAATATAATTTGGCCGCTGCTTCGAGCAGACGCGTCGAGGGCATTTCCTGTTCTTTTGATTAAACATCTCGTTCTTTCGTGTAAATCGGTCTCTAATTATTTCCGTGTACGCGCGTGTGTGAGTGAGCAAGTGTAACAACGTCTGGAGGAGCTGAACGAATCTAACAACTGGCGACCCCCCGCGGAGAGACGTAACAATACGAATGCTCATATACAGGGTGTCGGATTCGATTTGGACCACTCCAAAGATTATAGTAGATTGGGTCAAACTGAGAAGAAAAGTCATATACCATTTTACAAAATCCGTAATTATTATTGAATATTATAACAAAGATGTTAATTTTACTGATTTAAATAACTTCAACCTCTTTTTATAATTATTGACAACGTATTTATAAATATTCTTAATAGCGGTTAAAAACTTTTGGCTGGGAATTTGCCATGAATCCAACTGCTAAAAACAAAAATCTGACATATACAGGGTGATTCTGACCACCCGTACAGCCCCTTTATTTCGGAAATAGAACATTTTAGAGAAAAATGTTTCAGGCAAAAGTTATACGGTATTAAAAGGACTATAT
>NW_011966787.1:29580-31626 GCF_000949405.1 Vollenhovia emeryi | reverse complement strand
AATAGTGTTAGTGATCGCTCACTTCACGCGCTCATGAACATTAAACAAAAGTTCGTGTGCGTGACGTCCGTATAATACCGCGTGGTGCGTGTAACATTTGTTGCAAATTAGATGATGCCGTTAATAAACAAACGTAATGAATAAGATAAATTTATAATTCATAAGAATTATATCACTGCTATTATTACTAGCTTATGTACAATATTAATAAGAAATATGAATAAGGGAGTTGAATAATTGCAATCAAGTGACACACATAGGAATCATTATTTCATTACAATAATTCCAATCTTTAAAATTTCTATCTTTCATTAACATATCTACACTCAAGAGCATAATTAAAGGATCACTAAATTATTGCCGAAAAATTGTCGATTTTAGAACTGTTACAACTTCGTGAAAAAAAGAAATCGTGCAGCAATCACCCTGGGCTCATTTTAAAGGGCGAAGCCTCTACTTTAATCTTTCGCATGACAGTTGATTTTCCTCGAAGATGCTTTTACACTAATTGTAAGAAGCAAGGTGGGAATTGGAAGGATTTAAATTTCGAAAATTTCGCGAAATCAAAGAACACTACGGAGTTGCAAAATTAACATAAAGTCATAAATTAACATTAAACATTATGGTCAAGAAAAATTATAAGCATAAATTATTAGCATTAGCATTATGCTCACAGTAGCATTAAGGGGGCATACCCGTTTAAACCCTCGAAAAATTAGTACAATTTTTAGATATTTTGCAGCGACTTGATAAAAACTTTTTATTTTTAAAAAATATTAATACTATTAAGTACTCAAATAAAAATTTTCAGTTAAAAAAAATTTTTTTAGTTATGCGATGTGACGTTGCCGTCCCGCGAGCGCGTCCACCGGGTTCCTCCCTCAAGGCAACAGGCCAAGATTAGGGAAAACCGTGCCGCAGTCTCCAGAGAGGCGACCGTCATTCGGTAAATTCGACGTATGGCTGATTCTTTTGTTTTTTTTTGGTATGATGAACACGAGCGTGAGGACGGATGGATGCGAGGGCGGAGGAGAGAGAGAGAGGAGAGGCCCGGCTAACGGACGAATTTCGCGGCGAGCACGATGGAGAGGCGTGCGGAGCGGGAACGGAGCGAGCGGAGCACTTTGAGTTTCTACAGGGTGCTACGCAAGACTTTGACGTCCGGTCATGGGAAGGTAGAGGGGACTAAGACAAACAGAAAAGTATTGTACTATTTGGCAAAACAGCCAAGTTTTGGTACCGGTCTTGTGCACGTGTCGGTGTTGCCTGTGAAGGTATAAATACATTTTTGTGTAGCAGATGATAATAGATCTGCTCTCGGACCTGTATATTAGTGTGTTTCTTTTGATGATAATATTATTTTAATCGTCTTTATGTGCAGGTGCAGTTAAATTGCGATTTCCTTCGAGTTTTTTAACTGACACTGATTGTGAGGCAAAAATTAAGCGTTGGTTCCAAACTGCCAATGGAAGAAAAGCTGATTCTCAAAATTATTCTAAAGTATAACTTGTTTGTAAGACTCATTCCCACTAAGCGCGACGCGTAATGTTTTCAGTAAAATTACGCATAGATTTTATTTTTTATGTTAGATGGTAATGTGGGGCTTATATAAAACATTGAAGCCCAATTAGTCAAACATTGTGATTATTACACATAATTATATGTGTTTACATTTTTGTTTTATTTAAAGTAATATAATTAAATAGATATATTACTTAATAAATGTCATACTACCATGGTATACTATAACATACCATGGTAGTATGACATATATTCTAAAGTATAAATTGTTTGTAAGACTCATTTCCACTAAGCGCGACGCGTAATATGTTCAGTAAAATTACGCATAGATTTTGATTTTTGTTAGATGGTAATGTAGGGCTTATATAAAACATTGAAGCCCAATTAGTCAAACATTGTGATTATTACACATAATTATATGTGTTTGTATTTTTTGTTTTATTTAAAGTAATATAATTAAATAAATATATTACTTAATAAATGTCATACTACCATGGTATACTATAACATACCATGGTAGTATGA
>NW_011966787.1:13547-18245 GCF_000949405.1 Vollenhovia emeryi | reverse complement strand
TCACTCGACCTCTCTCTTACATTCACACTCGACTTCTCTCTCTCTTTCACACTCTCGCAATGTCTCTCTTTTTAAATATTATATAAAATAAAATTAGACCATAGACATTAGATTTTTTTTATTGAATAATGCAAGCTTATAATTACGTAAAATTGATTACTCGCTCACACTTGCTCTATATATCTCGCAATCATTTACTATTTCAAACAATAACATTTAACCAAATTTGAATTTATAACATAACCAATTAATAATAACTAATTAAAATAAAACATATAATAATTAAATTTAAAACAATTTAATAGTTAAAATTAAAAACCGGACCGCTAAACCCCATATCCCATCCTTGTCTTCTTCCTGTCCATCCTCCTCTCCATCCTGTACCTCTCCAACCGCCTCCTCTTGATCCTCTTCCTCTCCATCCCCATCTTCCACTTCTCCATCCTCTTCCACCCCAAACTCCTTCTCCTTCATTGTTTCTCCAGTTTTGTCCTCTCCATCCTCTTCCACCCCAAACTCCTTCTCCTTCACGGTTTCTCCAGTTTTGTCTTGTTTTATAAAAACTACAGAACATATATTCCAAAACGTGATAAAAATCAATAATTTCAGAATATCAATGATGTTAAATATTGTTTATTTCTTTCATAAAAAAACTCTCATACTTTTTGTTTCTCTCTTTCAAATTTCTTCCTCCTCTATTTCTACGTTGAAATTCTTCGTCAATTTGGTCTTCATCAAGATCGCTTCCCTGAAAATCGTCTCTAATTTCCTCTTCAATTATATCAGATAAACTGCATCTGAAAGTACATTTATCTTAGTGATATAAAAATAATTTAACGATCTAACATAGGAAATTACTCACTTTTTTTTGGTTAATTTTTTTTCATTTTCCATAATCGTTTTCTGCTTAATCTTTTTCTCATTCTTTCTGTCTAATTTGGTTTCAATATCTTCTTCATCCTTTGAAACATCTTTTAATCTCACAGATTTATTTCCTACCACAGTGTCTTTTATGTTTGACGGCTTACTCCCCCTAAATAGGTAGGATAGTAAAATTAATTCAAAATTATTAAAATCGCCTGGAACATAAGCAAAATATAATATAAACTCACATTTCTCCCATCGTAAGATTATTTTGTCCTTTCTCTTGCGTCAAGAAAACAAATGCTACCTATGTTTAGATTAGTCAACTTCATCGTATCGTATTTTATAATTTATTCTTTTACGTACACTGTGAACATTTACGAAATCGTGCCAAATGGTAGAAAATTTACTCACATATACAGATGCGTGAAATATTATATTAGGAGATTTCCATGGCTTGGAGTTTATATTTTTGAGTAAATTTATAACTCGGATAATATCTATGTTTGCATATTATCCCACTTATAAATTGATTAGTTATTATAAAATCCAAATCTTAGAATTCTCCAAATATAATGATAATATAGAAATGCACTGATGTGTTGCACGATTTTTAAAATGTGCACATTGAAGGTACATGGATAAATTCTAATAAAAATAATTTTATTAATTTATTAAATATAAAAATAGATTCTCATCGTTAGGCGCAGAATGTAGATAGGTGCGCTGTTAATTGTACATTCTAATCTGCAAATTAGCGGAGATTACATTTTCAGGAAATACGATACGATGAGTTTTACTTATCCTATCATAGGTGTATGCAATTGTTTTCTTCACGCTAGGATAAGGACCTAAATAAACTTCTCATTGGAGAAATGTAAGTTTTGATTATATTTTGCTGATGTTCGGTCGATTATACTAAATTTGAATAAATTTTTGCATGTTACGTACTTTTGTCGAGTAAGGAGACAAAGATAATAGACACCGAAGGAAGAAATAATTTTCAGAAATTAAAAGATCGTTCGAAGGATGATGAAGATAGTTATTGAAATTTAGACAAAAATAAAGACCAAAAGATCTGAGAGAAAAAGTTTCTAGAAATCGAAAAAGAGTTTACTAAAAAAAAAGTAAGTTTATTCCATTTTTATATCGTTAAAGTATCTTTAGGTTTCTAGGATAAATCTACTTTCTGATTGTTTTTTTTCTCATTTACTTGAAGAGGAGGATCTTTCGGAAGTTCTGGAAATTGATGTTAATGTTAATCGACCTGAGCCAGAATTTGAACTAAGAAATAGAGGAATAACCAAATTGATGGAGAGGAACATAAATTAAATGAGTTTTTTTCTAAAACTAATATTCAAATTTTGAATTCAGTTATATTCCTAAATTATTCAATTTTTTTAGATTTTTCAATTTATGTTCTGTAGTTTTTAAAAATCAACACAACATTGGAGAATCAGTGAACTAGACGGTGGTTGGGATGGAAGAGAATTTAGAAGTGGTGGATGGAGAGGATGAGGATTGAGAGGAATAGCATCCACAGGACGCGTTTGGAGATGTAGAGGATGGAGAGATGGATGTATTGCAAGAAGATTTCGACAAGTTATTTTTAATTATGTAATTTTTTGTTTAATTTTTTTTGTATTATTTTAATTACTTACAAATCTATGGTTATGTTATAAATTTTATTTAGTTTATATGTTATTATTCGAAAGAGTGAAAGAAAGCGAGATAGATAACAAGAGAGAGCGAGAGAACGTTAAATTTTGAGAGAGCGAGAAAAACAAAACCGGACATATTGATAGAGAACGAGAGAGCGATAAAGATCGAGTCACCGCGACAGATAAATTTAACGAGAGATTGCTAATAATAAATTTTTTCTAGAAGAAATTAATAATAATTTTCAAAAATTTAAAATTTTTCTTTATTCATTTAAAAAAAATGTAATATGTATTTTCTAATTTAATTTCATATTGAATTAAAAAATAAGAGAGAGTGTGCGAGAGTGTGTGTGTGAGAGAGAGTGTGTGAGAGAGAGAGAGAGAGAGAGAGAGAGAGAGAGAGAGAGAGATAGTTGGCAACCTGCGTGAACCTCAACGCAGTTCTAGCTACAAGCGATTGGCGCGATTCTATTTGCATTTCGTAGTGTGGTAACAGTTCGTTAAATGTGCTATCTAAGATTATCCTTCTTGGAAGATCTTTTCTACTTTGTTGTGCGTTAACGGTGACTGAGATTCATTGCACCATTACGAGAAAATTGTTTAATGATTATTACCTAGTGTAGCCAACTTACGCTGAAGGACGACATCTAAGCGAAAAAAGAACCACGTCGCGTGAAAAGGTTAGTATATAATATAAATTTTTTAAATGACGTATAGTAAATAGATTTTTTACATAATTGCCTCAAAGATAGACCATATGATATTAATATTCTTATCTATATGTGTCAGGATACCTCGTGTCTTCGTCCGGTCGTGTTGATCTTTTCGACTATTTGTGCGTAAACGGTGACTGATATTCATTTCACCATTACCAGGACATTCTTTAATGGTTAATACCTATTGTACTAATATACGCTAATGGACGACATCTTAGCCAAAGAAGAACCACGGCGCTAAAAAATGTTAGTATATAATTTAATTTTTTTTAAGGACGATTAGTAAACCGATTTTATACGTAATTTCCAAAAATATAGACCATATGATATTTAAAATGTTATCTATATGTCTGCGGAATTAAAAACGGTGTCCATCGAATAATTCGGGATATTCAGTATCAAAGTTACTCGTATGGTATACGCGAAATGTATTATGAAGGGATACCTCGAGACGCGGTGCGGTCTATATGTTTGCGGAATTAACAACGGCGTCCATAGGAAAATTCGGGATATTCAGTATCAAAGTTACTCGCATGGTATACGCGAAATGTATTATGAAGGGATACCTCGTGAGGTGGTGCGGTCATGTTAATTTTTCCTCGAAACTGAGGGGAGCTTGATCTCGTCTAACACCGAAGGAGAGGGGGGAAAGGAGGACAGAATGCGAGAAGACATGTTCTCCGCCGCAATCTATCCAACGAATGCCGCTTTTTGCGACGCGATTCGAAAAGGCGTGCCTACTTTGGACCGTATTTTTGTGTTCGAAAAAGCCATTCAACGCCCACGCGCGCTGATCAGCTAATGCGGGCCCGCATTATTGACCACGTCTTGCATCAGCGACGCAACGCGTCGCGACGCCTCGCCACAAAGCACGCGTCTGTCTCCGGGCATCCAAAGCAGAGAAATTTGAATCGCGGGGAAGTACAGCTGCATCGCAGAACTACACTGATGGCTTATAGCGTATCGGCGATGGGGACGGAGTTTTTTTATCTCCTTCTTGTTCCTGTATCAGCGTGACGGTTTGACCGTGCACCTCTTGAACGGAACGAAGTTCCCCTAAATCGAATAATTTTATTAAACGGCAATTTTGTTTAATTACCTGCGCTACGGGATTAAGTTAATTGCGACCTCATTTGGTATGCGAGGTAAATTATTATTTACTGTTATTCAAGTTCGCCTTTTAAGTTCCGGCGGGTTTACGGTCGATTGTTTTAAATTACAAAGCGCCGTTTCACGGCGTGAGATGACAAGAATGAGACGTACGTTTGCGGACGGTTTCCAAATAAATCTAAGAAAGCGCACTTAGATTCAGGTTTACGCGCCTCCGTCGGCGTATAGGCCAATATGCCTTTTGGACGAGGCGGGCAAGTTGTTCGAGCGCATACTCGTCAACCGCCTCGTCCAACACCTGTCCCAGCCGGGCCCCAACAATATCTGCGGGGCCCAGTATGGGTTCA
>NW_011966787.1:0-6462 GCF_000949405.1 Vollenhovia emeryi | reverse complement strand
AGAGGGAGAGTGAGAGGGAGAGGGAGAGGGAGAGGGAGAGGGAGAGGGAGAGGGAGAGAGAGAGAGAGAGAGAGAGAGAGAGAGAGAGAGAGAGGGAGCAAGTGATAGAATTTTTTCTAAAACTAAGCCAATGACAGCTGTGCACTATGTCTTAGGATAGTAAAAAAATAAATACAAAAACGATAGAGGAAAGTCTTCTATTTTCAGAAAGCAGGTTTACAAAACCCAAAAGGAATTACAAATCATTTTTATCGCAATGATTACACAAACTAAGAATAAATGTTCGATTTATAAAATTTCATTCCTAGGCCAATAAATTCAAAATGACGAACTGAAAATATTAATATTAACAATCAACTCAACGTGACGTCAACACCTGTATCTGTAACATATAAAATCGAATTTTTTTTTCTATTTTGAACTAGCAAATATATAAAAAAAATTATTTAAATACTTTAATTTCGATATTAAAAAAATATCCTTTTTTAAAATTTGCATTATAAATATCAATATATAATTTCATTATAATTATGAAAACTTATCGTCTATTGTTTGAATATGATAGATTATTATAATAATTTAATATAATATAGAATTTGCACGAGATAGAAGAGGAGCAGAAATATTATCAAATACAGAAAAGATATTGGAAAAAAGATATAGATTTGAAAAAGATTGGCGAATCATCCAAAACGAAAAAAAACAAAATTGCTGAGAGATTAATCTTAGGCAACTCAAATTTCTTGTACATCATATACAAGGTGAGTTTTTTATTTCCATAACCAAAAATTATAAAATGTTAAGATTTTAATATCCGAAAAAAATTTATCACAAAAAGCAACCTTTTATGTCAAGATTTAAATCATTCAACTTCCGTTTAAAAACCTTCTAATTTAATTTTAAAATGTCAAAAAAGGAAGAATATAATTAATAATTAATTTAATTTCTCGTATTAACTATCGCGCTATCAAATTTGTTAGTTATATTACTCTCTTGCTCAATTGTGTTCTCCTATTTCTACTATTTACAAATATTGAAATCATAAATATAAATTGAACCATAACCACCTCACTACCCGTGAAAAAAATATGAATATGTTCAAATAAGGAATTTAATAAAAGTTTTATAAATTCTTTATAAAAATTTATTAAAGAATCCATATTAAACTTTATATGTGCTGTTATAAACAGAGCAAAAATCTTTCACCTTTTATTAACTGTAATATGACTTTATTGAACCTTATTAAGTCCAATTTATAGAATTTAATTAGGTTTTAATAAATTTTTAATATGGTCTAAATTAAATGCTTCATTTAATTAATTGAGACGGCTAAATGCTAAGGTGTTAATTAGCACTATATAAAACTTGATATAGATCTTTATATGATCTAAATTAAATCTTTATAAGGTTTTATTAATAAACTGAATCTTTATTAAAATCTTGTTATTATCTTATTAACCTTTATTAAAGGTTAAATTAAACTATATTAAAATTATATTAATTTTTTTTCCACGGGTAATAGTGGCACATATACATATATATTTTTTGTGAGAATTGGCGTTGTGTGATCATTGTTTTAATAAATGTAAATCAAAAATGCCCAAAATTGAATGCGATTTGTTAATAATTTTTACTTGAAAATAATAAAATTATTAGGAAAATTAAACTTTTATTATTAAACAAAAATTAATTTTCAGTAAAGATATAAAAGCGCAGCAGAAAGAAAATAAAGGAAACAATTTAAGAAATTTTAGGGAAGATAAAGTAAAGATAATTACTGACCGTCCTTGCCAAAAAATAAATAAAAAAAATTTTACGAAAAAAAGAATAGTTCATTAAGGAATTTTTTTTAATAAGAAAGTATAAAAATGCCCAAGTTAAAGATAAAGAGTAAGCAGATGCAAAAAGTAGATAACAAAATTTTGATGCGTAAGTTAAGAACTGATAAAGAATATCGAGAAAATGAACAAAAAGAAGATACAAAAAAAAGAATCATCAAACGTAAATGTGAACATCATTTCTTTGTAAATAATAAAGATGACACACAATTTATTAGTAATAAAAAAATAAAAATTCACACTGATAAAAATGATACAGGAAAAAATAAACTTTCTAATGAGAATGAAAATAAAACTAAATCAGATATACCTCAGAATAAAGTTAGAGAAAAAACTATCGAACGCGTAAAAAGATTACGAAAGGATCCTTCGTATAGAATTCAAGAAAATAAAAAGAATTTACAAAGATTAATTGAAATACGTAAAATTACGTCCTACAAGGAAGCCGAAAGACAAGGGAACAGAAAACGAATGATACAAATACGTAAAGCTTATCGGTATAAAATAAATGAACGAGCAATTAATCAACAAAGAGTAATAAATAAACGTCAAAATACAGTTTTTAAAAAAGCAGAAAGAGACAAAAATATACTAAGAATGAAAGGCATTCGTGACGAACCGTTATATAAGGAATCGGAGCTAAAGAAAAACAGAGAAAGGATGAAATTCATTCGAGAAAAATCTTTATACAGAGAATCGGAGAAGGAAAAAAATTGTGAAAGAATGAAAATTCTAAGGAAGGATACAATTTATGAAATTAGAGAAAAAATAAAAATAGAGATAGAATACGCGGTTTAAGGAAAGATCCTAACTATAACGCTTTCCAAAGAGTTTCCGATCGAGATCATAAGAGTATATTAAGAATTGATGATTTTTTTAGATATCGAGAAAGCTATAGCAATTTGGTTTATAATAAGATAAATACTGACATAAAAGTACGAGAAACGTGATTATGAAAAATGGTCTGATATTTGTCTGGCAGATTTTGCAGCAATTTGTGAAGAGAAAAGAATTACATACAGTAGTAATTGCGATAATGAATCTGATGAGAACATAGAAATTAAAAAACGAACAACTGAGAAAATTATTAGATTTCGTCGTTACAAATTGCAAGAGGATAGATATAATTACTTCAGAGAACAAATTTTATTGTTCTTCCTTGGAAAAACGAAATAAATGATGTGGAAACTCAGGATTGTGAAAAAATTTATAAAGAAAATATTTCTTTGATTGAACGAAATAGATTGAAATTCGCAGTGATAAGTGATGCAGAAATTGACAATGCTTTGGCTCAGGCACAAAAAGATCAACAAAATATAGAAGATGAGGAGGTGGAATCATTCATGAATGCCAAAATACCCAGGGATCAAGAAATAGATATATTCGGTCAAACAGGGGTAGTATGTAGATTGCTCGAAGAACAATATACGAAAAATAAGTTGTCCACCAAAAGCAACCAAAGAAGAAACGATGAATCTACTTCAAAAATTAAACGATAAACAGCGAGAAATTGCAATGCACATTTTACATTGTTTTGCAACTGATAAATTACCAATTAAATCGTATATCAGCGGATCAGCGGGCGTTGGAAAAAGCACATTAATCAACGCAATTTATCATTTATTATTAAATTATTTCGCGGATATACCTGGTGAAAAGAACAATTCAGTCCAAATATTATTATGCGCACCTTCAGGAAAAGCAGCATTTCTGATAGGTGGCGTAACGTTACACACTGCTTTTGCATTACCGATAAATCAGTATGGAGGACAAATGCCAGAACTATCTGCCGACGTGGCAAATACTATTCGAGAAAAATTATTTGAATTGAAGTTGTTAATTATAGATGAAATATCCATGGTGGGTAGTACAATGTTTACTCGAATCGATACTAGATTAAGACAGATAATGGGTCGTGATAGAAGCTTTGGGGGAGTTTCTGTGCTTATGGTTGGTGATTTTTATCAATTATCACCGGTAATGGATACTGCAATTTATTCATGTCCGAAATCGTGCATGTTGAGCGTATTCTCAGGTAATGTTCTATGGAATCAATTTGAATTTTTTGAATTAACTGAAATAATGAGACAAAGGGAAGATAAAAGATTTATTGAAGCTCTTAACAACATTGCTAGAGGAACAATGACTGAAAATGATATTGCTTTAATCAAGTCAAGAGAAACGAAAGAAGAATGCGTACCAAAAGATGCAATCAGATTGTACAGTGATAATCGCTCAGTTGATAATTTTAATATATTAAAAATAGATCAAGAAGATGGCATAGCTTATGAATATAAAGCCAAAGATTCAATTTTAGGAAAGGTCAATAGTAAGTTGCGAAACAAATTACTTACAACAATAAAAAATAAAAAAAGAACAGAATGTGGTGGCTTGGCTTACAAAGTATTAATAAAATTAGGTATTAAATATATGGTAGTTACTAATATAGATGTTGAGGATGGATTAGTTAACGGAGCATGTGGAATATTAAGGAACATAACGTTTAAACAAGATTCAGAAGAACCAATTATAATGTGGCTAGATTTCAATAATAATAGAATTGGTACGGAAAAACGAAGCCTATACGTGAATTATATGAATAAAAATTCAATGGAAATGTGTTTGGTTCCTATTTTACCAGTCACTGTTGTATTGAACATTAATAAAAGAATGGGTTATCAAATCGTAAGAAAACAATTTCCAATCACGCCTGCCGAGGCATTAACAATCCATAAAAGCCAAGGTCAAACATACGAAAAAGTATGTATAGATTTGAGAAACAATTATCGTATGACGAGGTCAATGCTGTACGTTGCTTTAAGTAGAGTGAGAAAATTATCGGATTTATATATTCTTGGAAGTTTTACACCTCCAAAAAAACCATCGACAGATAATCCTTTGGCGATAGAAATGAAACGCCTTAAAGAAGAGAAATTTCTAAAATTGTCATATTCAAAAACCATAAAAGGTAATCGAATGAAAATTATATTTCAGAATGTACGATCACTGAATAAAAATCTTATCAATATATCTTGTGATAAATGGTACAAACAAGCAGATTTGTTAATTTTTGCAGAAACACAAACGATATCAACAGATTATTTGAGAATAGAAGGATTTAAAATTATTTTCCGATCAGATAATTACGAAAAACGTTTACCAAGAGGAATAATATGCTACATCAGAAAAGAATTGAACGCAATTATTAATAAACATATACAAAAAGATGGAATTTTCAATGAACAACAACGACATATTGATTTGATACTCATAACGATAAATGAGGTGGAGATTATTACCGGTTATAAGTCTCCGACAGTATCTAAAAATATGTTTAAGGAGGAACTGAGTAATATTTTAAGCCATTCTGGAGGCTGGGAAAAGATTATAATTGGGGATTTTAATTATGATTCATTTAATGAGGGAGGATTTTTAGAAAAATATTTAAATGAATTACACTTTAAACGTGCTATTTGCACACAAATATCAACTACAAGATTCAATACGCAAATAGATGTAATATTCATATCTATGAGAATAATAAATTATACTGCTGGAGTATACGAAACTTATTTCTCAGATCATAAACCAATTTTTATTGGATTAAACGAGCATAGCAATTCACCAATATCAAGTGTTGAAAAAATTATGGAAGATAGTTCGACTAACAAATACAATAACAATTGTAATAAAGATGTAATCAATGAGATGTATGGAAATACTAATAAGAGATTTAAAATCGATAATAAAGAATGTTTAATATTAAACAACGAAAATGAAAACAACGAGGTGAAATCAGTGACTACATTAGAAGGTAGGGTAGTGCCTGTCTCAAAACGTACAAAAATAATAGATATTTCAAATCAAAACAAAACATTTCGTGATAAATGTATGAATACAGTAAAGATTTATGCTCCCTCAGAAACTGTAGAAGAGAATGTATTAAAAGAAAATTCATGGCTAGATGATAGACCTTTAAATGAAATAATGAAAATAATAGAAACTAACACTATATTTAAACGTGTAGATGTCTTATTTATTAACCAATTACATTGGGTAGATTCGATTTTTACACCCGATGTTCAGATTGTTGGAGGTTCTCAGGCGAGAAACCACTGGCACTGTATTTATTATGATGGTGTTAGGCTTCATATATATGACAGTTTATACTTTGCAAAACACTCTTATGTAAATCTAACATCAGTTGAACGAAATTACATTAAGAAGCGATATCCTAATCTGACTGAGAATAATGTAATATTTGAAAAAGTTACAAAGCAGCCAGACCTAGCATCTTGTGGGATATTTGCAGCAGCATTTGCGGTAGCAATAGCATTGGGTGAAAATCCATCTTGTAAAAAATATTCAATAGATATGCAAATAATGCGTAGGCATTGTCTTAGGATCATTAATGAGAAAATATTAATACCTTTTCCAGAGGAATGATCATGAATAAAAATTTTTGAAAACTTAAAATAGAAATACGTGAAAAGAAATCAAGTTCAAGTATTCCGTAAATTATTTTTGTGAAAATTATAGTGAGTATTATAAAGCGCAGTGAGTATTATAAAAATGCATTCTGCGCTAGGCGCAGTGAGTATAATAAAAATGCATTCTGCGCTGT
>NW_011966786.1:28919-31598 GCF_000949405.1 Vollenhovia emeryi | reverse complement strand
TGCGTGCGTATGGTAGACGTACAGTGGATATCCAATATTCGTATATCCGTTTTCGTGTATCCTATGTCTACACGTTTTTGGAGTTATTACAAATATCCATTGCGTTTATACGTAAGATGTATTATAGGTATTCAATATTCGTATCTCCATTTTTCTATATCTTACGTACATGCGTTTTTGGATCTTTTATGTATATCCATATGTGCATGTACATAAGACATATTACGAATATCCGTTATCTGCGTATCCGATTGAGTATATTCTATGCATATATGTTTCTGCAAGTACTGTACATATCAAATGCGTATGTATATTGTATGTACTATGGATATTCATTATATGTATATCCATTTTAGTATATTCTACATATATAAGTTTTTGGAGCTTCTACTTATATCCATATTTGTGTGTACATAAGATATATTATGGACATCTCATTTACGTATATACGTTTCTGAACATCCTATGTATGTCCACAAGATTCAATAGATGTACTTTGAATCTTACGGATATCCTGTGTACATTCAGGGAATATCTGTGCTGACTGGGTAGTGTGTTGTTTTTGGCCAAAAATTCGCGCACAAGCAACGATGTATGAGCAGGGGCGTTATCATGGTGCAAAAGCCAATTTTTGTTCTTCCACAAATCCGGGCGTTTCTGGCGGATTGCTTCGCGCAAATTGCGCATAACTTGCAGGTAATATTCCTTATTGACCGTTCTACCCTGTGGCAAGAACTCATGATGCACCACGCCCCTGCAATCGAAGAAAACTGTAAGCAAAACCTTCACATCCGACCGAACTTGGCGCGCTTTTTTCGGTCTTGGCTCGTGCGGCAGCTTCCGTTGGGATGATTGAGCTTTGGTTTCCACGTCATAACCATAAACCCATGATTCGTCACCAGTTATGACCCTCTGGAGCAAATTTGGGTCGTCGCGGACAGAGTCCAACAGCTCCGTAGCAATGTTAATGCGATGCTGTTTTTGGTGTTTGGTCGAAAGTGAGCAATTTTGGTACGAATTTCGCGGCGACCCGTCTCATGTCCAAATCATTGGTAAAAATCGAATGGCACGAGCCAATCGATATGTTTAGGTCCTCAGTAACTTCTCTAACGGTGATTCGACGATTGGCCAATACTATTTTCTTCACTTCATCAATATTTTCGTCTGTTATTGACGTGCTCGGGCGTCCGGCACGCTCTTCGTCGTTCACATCTTCTCGGCCCTCTGAGAACATTTTGTACCACCGATAAACGTTGCTTTGGTTCAAGGTAGCTTCACCATATGCCACAGTCAACATTCGGAATGCGTCCGCGCACTTAATTTTGTTTTCACACAAAATTTGATACATATTCTTTGATCCATTTCTTGGAATAGGTAAAAATCGAAGACGAGCCAAAACGCGTCCAAGCAAAATAGCTGTCAAAAATTAACTGAACATTCAAAATGGCCGAACTTGTCAGCATGAGTGAAGGACATGAGTACCAACATAACGCCACAAAAAAATCGAAAATCGAATATACGTAGCCCGCGGAAATTCAAAATTCGCGATACTTTTTGAACAAACTTCGTATAATTTAAATACGCTATAATAGATAGGGACAGGTATTGGTGGTTCAATATAATGCGGCACTATCTCTTCGCTCCCTGGATATATCTCTATTCTTATTTCTATCCCTGTCTCTATCTCTGTCTTCATCCCTATACCTGTCCCTGTCCCTGTATCTATCTCTCTCTCTCTCTCCTTTCATAACAACGTTCACTTGATCTCTCACGATATCTGTAGCGATAAGATTTCTCTTCCAGAAGTGGCCTATAAGAATAACGATTAGTAATTGCCTTCATAAATATTGAAGAATAGTCTTGCCCATTCTTTTTCCACAAATGATATCTCTAAATCATAACGAATTGAAAGTAATTTAAATATTTAAAATAATGGAAATAATATCAATTTATTAAAAACAGAGAATCTGTATTAATGATTTCACTTCATACCTAGAATATGAGTTATGCACCCAGATAACACAGGTGATCCATAAGAACTCAAAAAGAATTCACTTTTTTAAATTCTTTATGAATTACTTTAATCTATTCCAAATGAACTCAAATGTAGTTCTTTCCGGTAGTTCAAAAAGGACTCCATAGAAGTATACCTTTTGACTTCTTATAGGATCAAATTAAAGTATTCTGAAGGAAGTCCTTTTTCTGTTCATAATGGGTTCGAAAAGAATTCCTTTTTGGTGTTCTCAATACACAATTGTCCCCTCTATCATCGCACATATGGCGGCTGAAAATCGAAGTAAAAACATCATCTAGGTATCGATCATGGAATTTTTCACGTGAAAAGTTTCACGTCTCAAAACTCTCAAGGCATTATAGGTAATATAACCGGTAACCGGCATTCGTATTAGCGTAGCCATATTGGCTGTGTTTTGCCGAACCTCTGCTTAACTAAAAGTACGTAAGCGGCAAGCACTCGCTCACAAATATTTAGCTTGACACTACCAAACGCGCAACATTGCTAGCAGAGGTCCGGCAAAACACAGCCAGTGTCAGAGTGCTCGATCTGTATGCACGCGTACGATCGTATCGATACATGTAAGATACCCGCCTGTACAGGTTAGTGTATGATTCTCTCTCTCTCTCTCTCTCTCTCTCTCTCTCTCTCTCTCTCTCTCTCTC
>NW_011966786.1:25429-28384 GCF_000949405.1 Vollenhovia emeryi | reverse complement strand
TCCCTCTCCCTCTCCCTCTCCCTCCCTCCCTCCCTCCCTCCCTCCCCCCCTTTTTTCTGTTAGGAAATAATGAAATAATAAATGATTAAAAATTATACGTAAGTCAGCAGAACGAAAGGCGAACGTCTTTGAAGTTTCCCCTCGGGTAATTTTCGTGCATACATTTGTACTTGTCTTCCTGTTTTTTTTCAACAAGTAAATTGGCCAGCGCAGGACGGACGAAGCGGAACGGAGCATAAATATGCTGATAAATTATCCTGCCGACCGAGGGAACCCTTTATTAACCGATTTAATTGTTAGCGGTCAAGCGAGAATGCTAGGAAGCGGCACGATTCAGTGGAACACGTGCTAAGAATAATGCCGCGTTGGTCTTCGAGCACGTGCGTACCGGGCTGAATTTTCGCTGGCTAAGCCCGAGCGACGCAAGCGGCTAAGAGGAACGGATGTGACGGCGTGCCCGGCTAGGGTGGGGAGCTAACATTCTTTTTCCCACACATTTGTGATATAGAGACTTTATATAATTACTGTGATCTTTTTGTTGAATATAGAAATATTTTTGGAAATACTTTGATCTGTCGCAATCTGGAGACAGCGACGACTTTGGCGCGGGATTGCGACTTCGATTGCGTTACGTTGGGAGGAGATCAGGTTTCATCCAAGGGTACCTTAACTGGCGGATATTTCAACACCCGCAGGTCACGACTCGAGATACAAAAGACAAGATCAAAATTAATATCACAAATCTCTACTCTCGAGATGTTTACTTTTGCGCATAATAATATAATATCTTTTCCTTACGTTTCAAATATGTTATGTATACAAAGTGTTGAAAAGCATATATGTATTATAATATATCGTTCAGGATTCGCCTGAACGTAAATCGATCCCGAGTGAGATCTGGAGCAGCTCGCGTCACCTGTCGGTCGCCGTGCTATAATTTGCGCTAGCACGTGCCGACAGTGTGATATTTCTTCGCGCGATCCCCGGGCGCCCAATCCCCGGCACGTAATTTTTTGTATTCGCGAAAAGTTCGGTGCGCCCGGCGATCGCTTCAGACGTGTCTGTACGCTTCCCGCCAATCAGTTCGCCTGCTCTCGATCGTTTATCTAGAACGGTCAAGCCTCGATGGCTATTTCTAATTCGCCCGCTTCTTATCGGTTGCCGGGTCGAAATCTCAAGGTCGCGAGTGTGCCTGCTGTTCCTGGTTTATGGGCGCCCGACCTCGCGAAATTAAACTCTCATAATTATCACGCGTGCGGTTTGCGTGGCACAAAGACTCTCGAGCCGGTAATTTCCCGCGCAGGAGCCGTCGCTCTGGCCCTGCTCGGAGTCTCCGCGCAGTGCATTTGGTGACCGTCCCTATCGTGCCGACTCGTATTATAAGTATAATATTTAGTAAGTAATATATTTACAGTGCGTGACAAGTGCATCGACAGAATGACACTAACGATCGCCGAAAAGACCGTCGATGAGCGGACGATAGTGCCATAGCGGAATCTTTGGTTCCGTAATCCCGCTTGATCCGTGTTGCGATCTTCGTCGGACTCGGCACGATCTCCGCCCGGAACGGAAGGACGTATCGCTGGCAGGCGTTAACGATTGACCGGCTCTTGAGAGCATATTTGCGGGACGAAGATTTCCGTTTCGGCCGCTCGACAGTTATTGCCATATTCGAGAACATTCGACTACCTCGACCGTTGGCCGTCAAGGACTTGGTGTGTTGGTGTCCCGAGTCCCAACCGCTATTTTCGTCGACCGTCGATGTTCCCGCGAACTGTCCTTCCTTTGTATTAAACGAACTCTTTGTGTTCGGAGTTATCCTCGATCCGCGTCGCGCTTTTTGACCCGTGCGCTCAAGTGGTAGCAGAGCCGGCTTTCTAACGCACGATTCGTAGTGTCGTTCTACCACGTGCTCTCGCAAACATATATGCTTTTCTATATTTTCTATAATATATTTTATATATTAAAGTTGCAAATGAAAATTAGTTTTTCAGACAAACGTGGACACCCGAGTCGAAATTTTGGCCCTATGTTGAACCTTTAATTCTATTATATAGTAGGACCTAAGGCAGCAAAAGAGGTCCAACTGCAAGAACAAATTTTACTCCTACTTTAAACCTGAAAGTGTCAGAAATTTCTACTTTTGCCAATTTAGCTTTAAAGTAGGTCCTTTTAAGTAGGAGCTGAAGTATCATGGTAGGTTCAAATTAAACCTCTATTGAACCTATATCTCCTGCACGTTTGTTTATAAAATTATATACAAGGTGAGGAAAAAGTATGGAAACCCCTTAATAATTCGGAAACTACGCATTTTATAAAGAAATGTTTCAAACACAAATTGTAAGGTTGAAAAAGGTCTATTTACTGATCTTATCAGTTTGACTTTACATGGCGTAAATGCATAGTTTCCGAGATATTTAGGGGTTTCCACACTTTTTCCTCACCCTGTATAATAATAAGTAAATATACAACACATTAAAGCGTGTAAAATGTAATTTTTTATTTAGAACAAGAAAATATTTGTAAGTTTTTAACAGTTTTCAAATAAGATATAAATTAAAAAATTTAATATTTATGAATCCGTTAACATATATGGTAAATCTGAAACTCAAAAGGTGGTAATCAACTACAAATAAATAATTTTTATTAACTATACAGGGTGCTACGCAACATATTGATTTCCGGTCATGGGAAGGTAGAGGGGAGTAAGACAAACAGAAAAGTCCTGTACTATTTTGCGCTTGGACGAATAGTTATCGAGATACGAAATTGTAAAAATCGCCGTATTAGCCCAACCTACTGGCGAATGTAAGCGCGCGGTGAGATGCGTCGGCCTAGCGGCCCCGCGCGGGGAGACGTGCGAGCGGTCGCGTAAGCGGCGGACGGGCAGCGGCGCGCCTCGCCTCCCTACTCCTCGCCCCGCACCGCCATTCTATTCCTCGCCGCACACCGCCT
>NW_011966786.1:22164-25054 GCF_000949405.1 Vollenhovia emeryi | reverse complement strand
CCGCGCGCTTACATTCGCCAGTAGGTTGGGCTAATACGACGATTTTTAAAATTTCGTATCTCGATAACTATTCGTCCAAGCGCAAAATAGTACAGGACTTTTCTGTTTGTCTTACTCCCCTCTACCTTCCCATGACCGGAAATCAATATGTTGCGTAGCACCCTGTATAATGTTTTTATTCTTGTTTATAAAATTTTTCTCACCACTCGTAAAAGGGGCTGGCTGATAAATGTTGTGTGTACAATTATTATTAATTTTAAAATTGCCTCCATAATTGTAGTCTTTCGGTGCTACAGAGTCTACGAAGAAATAGAATAAAGTTTTTAAAAATTTACAGTGTAATGTTAATAACTGGATTGTAAAAGTTTTTATTAATAACTGGATCATAAAAGTAATTTGTTATTGTTATTATTATTATTCAACTCGTGTAACGAAAATTAGCGCTACAACTGAAAAAATTAATAATAAAATAGTTTAATTATTACCATCAACACATTAGCATTAGGAATATTTTTTGTTATTTTAATATTTCTGGTATTTCTTTTCTTTTTTTCTTCTTTTGGTTTCATTTTTCGATATTTCCTTTTATTTGACGCCATTTTGTTAATAAAATTAATAAATTCTTTTTTGTCACAGTAAAGTGTATGTTAATCCATTCTGAGAAATAAATATTTATATCCGTATAATATTTATACAGGGTGTCTGATGCAAAAGTAGCCACCTTGAAAATAGTGGTAGATTGGGTTAAACTAAGGAGAAATATCATGTACCGCGGTACAAAGTAACAATAGTTATCGAGGAATTAATTTACACGTTTGAACGAATGAGGATGCAGGAGACGGTAGGCCGAACTCGGAAGGCATTTAAGAAAATCGATCGATGAGCGAGAGGTGGAGCGACGCGCGAGATACACCGTGGTGGAAAAAAACCTAGGCCCGGCGGGAAGCGCGGCGCGAGCGGCGAGCGCGGCAACGAGCGCGAGCAACGGGCGACCCGAAACATAAACATAGTATCTCGCGCGTCGCTCCACCTCCCGCTCATCGATCGATTTTCTTAAATGCCTTCCGAGTCCGGCCTACCGTCTCCTGCATCCTCATTCGCTCAAACGTGTAAATTAATTCCTCGATAACTATTGTTACTTTGTACCGCGGTACATGATATTTCTCCTTAGTTTAACCCAATCTACCACTATTTTCAAGGTGGCTACTTTTGCATCAGACACCCTGTATATATACGTAGAAAGTCTCCTATTATAAGATAAACTCCTAATATGAGATAGCGGAGTTTCTATTAAATTAATATGCATTATCTGTTGATTCCACCATGAATTTATTGCCCTTGGAGTGAAATCTCTTTAGTGAAAAATTGATTGATAGATGGTACAATCATTGCGAAAAAAGATTTGCGATTGAATTTGGGTGTTAAAAACCTCCTATTTCATATTAGACTCCTATCTCATAATAGAGGACATTCCTCTATAATATTGGTATATTATACGCATTTCCTCATACACCAATTTATATGTATATGTATATACAATATATTTACCGAACAATCCTTTAAATAATATGGGATTAATTGCTGGTCTATTCGTCCTTTTTCCCGTTGCAGAATAATTAGCAATACGCGAGCAGTAAACATCTAATATAATTTCACGCACCATTAGTTTCCATTCTTTATTTAAGTTAGCTTTCATTTCTAAAAACGTTTTCTTTCTTTTTGATATATAGAAACTTGAATTTGGACTTATTTCTTCCTAAAATTATAAATATGGAGATTATTAGAAGGCAAACTAATAATTTAAGGTAATAAGTTAACTTTATATAAAGTTTTTAATATCTAATATTTTTACTTTGTCTTCAGTCGCTTCAAAATAATGATTTGGTAACTGCAAAAAGGAAATAAAATTGTTAAATACTTATATATTATTTGTTTAATAATAGAAATATTATATAATTTATTAGATAAATTTTTAATTAATTTATTATTTATTATTTAATTTTCATTTGTAATTATAATTACTTGTAACTAATTAGTTAAATATAAATAAGATCTTATATTTATTGTATATAATATTACCGCAAAGATTTCCTCTGATTCGACATTCATTTTCTCTTGATTTTCATATACTTTTTTCATCATTTTTAATAGCTGCTCTTGAAAATAAATATCTCTCTTTGTGACTATAATAAAGTAAAATTTAGTTTACGTGAATAGTTGACGTTTATGATATTTTTAACTTAATGCTTACTTCTTCCATTTGGCAATCCTGAAAATATCCTACTTCCAACATTATTTTGTTTATTGTCTCTTGAATTTTGTGAACTTTGTGAAGAAAATGATGACTCAGATTTACTAGCTGAATCAGAATCTGATGCTGAATCAGAATCTATCTTGTTTTCCGTGTGTGTATATTTGCGTGTCTGTGTATTGTGCGTTGCGTTTGTATGTTGCATTTGTATATTAGTTTTTATATTTTTTTTGCTAGTTTGGATGTTTGTTTCAGTATGATTAAATGGTGATGTTGTTAGAGTATTGTTTGAGGTGCTGACTGGTAATGCAGAAGAACATGGAAGAGCTGTCGATGGAATAGTTTTGTTATGTTGTATATTATACAGGGTGCTACGCAATATATTGACTTCCGGTCATGGGAAGGTAGAGGGGACTAAGACAAACAGAAAAGTATTGTACTATTTTGCGCTTGGACGAATAGTTATCGAGATACGAAATTTTAAAAATCGCCGTATTAGCCCAACCTACTGGCGAATGTAAGCGCGCGGTGAGATGCGTCGGCTTAGCGGCCCCGCTCGAGGCGGTGTGCGGCGAGGAATAGAATGGCGGTGCGGGGCGAGGAGTAGGGAGGCGAGGCGCGCCGCTGCCCGTCCGCCGC